>NC_044930.1:8736550-8745687 GCF_003576645.1 Ipomoea triloba
TATATATATATATATATATATATATATATATATATATATATATATATATATATATATATATATATATATATATATATATATATATATATAATGGTTTAGATTTAGGTTTTAGGGCTCTATACTATTACAATTTATATTTTGTAATTTTTAAGTTTAAAAAATTATCAAAATGTCACTGCATTTTTTTTTTACAAATTACTTCAAATGCATTGTATTTCTTCTAGATAGATGAGTAATATTGATTTTTAGGAACAAGTTATCATGTGAGTTTGCCCATGCGCACGTGTATGTATAATTGGGATCAAATAAGAACAATTTTTCATGTAAGAACTACGAACAAATCTGATCCATATATCTAAGATGATCAAAGGTTGAAAATTAATGAAAAAAAAAAATGCAGCGGCATTTCTATAATTTTCTGTAAATGTGATTATACCATTTGTAAATGTTTAACACTTAAGTGCACACATATATGTCCAAGTTCAAGTGCGAACATATCTTCCTATGCCATAAAAAGAGTGTAAAATCATCTCTAGTATCCTTTTAGAATGGTTGGATAGAGACGACAAAAGAATCTAGGAAAAAAATGACGACATCTTTATAATTATTACGAATTTTGAATGTACACTAGAACAAGTTTAATTGTCCATCAATAACTATAGTGCATTTAAGATGTACCAATGCTACACTTAAATTGTATCAGTGCACCTTACGTTATAAATAAGCTTGGTGCACTCCTTTTAGATTTAAACTTAGATCTTATACATAGAGATCAAATGCAATTTACTATACCACACTAAATTACACATGCATCAGTGCACCTTATATTATAAATAAGCTTGGTGCACTCCTTTTAGATTTAAACTTATATCTTATACATAGTGAGATCAAATGCAATTTACTATGCCACCCCATTACATATCAATCTCTGAGATTTAGTGTAGTTGGTTTGTCGCCTGACTTAAAGGTTATGATGGAAGGCGATAGTATGAAGTTTGAACCCCACTGGACACATGTATGAGAAAAACGGCCCAGGGATGCTGGAAGGTATGGGTTGATTGTACAACTTGTTATTTACATCCGCAAAAATTTTAATGGCGAAATCTTGTTGGTTTAGGATTAGTCCAAAGAAATTAGGATCATTTTAAAAAAAAATTTACACATTCCACCTTTTAAATATTACTTCAAGCAACTTCTTATAAAGAAGAATTAGCTAGGCCGGTGATTAAATTATGATATTTAATCAACATGGATAAAGCCATACTTAGAGTTTATCCCACATATATTGAAGACGTAAATTAAGAATCATACTTTTATAAGATGAGAGTTCGTGCATGTTTCAAAATACAAACAAAATATAGTAATTATAACTGGCATAATATAATATTTAATTATTAAAATAAAGAAAAATAAATAAAAATTAATTATATATAATAAGGTGAGCCGTGTGATAGGTGAGTGGTGCTTTTAAAACATTTTCAACTTTTTTAAGTATGAATAATTGATGCCAAAACTTTGTGGTCTAGTGGCACGAAGTTTCACTTTCATATGGAAGATTGTGGGTCAAGCTTCAGTGAAAGTGAAACTGACTCTGTGTGCTTTAATAGGTTGGGAAAATAGTTATGAACATATACTGCATTGTAACAGAGTCAAAAACAATTATCATTCCATTTTATCCATCTTCATTTGTCACCCCCCCGATATGTTGCCTACTCACTATATCCCTCATTTTTATTTTTATTTTTTGTTCGTATTGGTGCTTTAGATGTTATTATATTATGATCAATTGCTTTGATTTGTTGTTTTTGTATTTTTAAAATCTTTATTCCCATTATAAGGTCACATAACCAAACATAAATATTGGTAATCATTTTGATTTCACCCTATTAGCAAAACATGCAAAGTACTTTCACCAAAACTCATTACTATTACCAAGTATGTGATTCTCATTCTGATTACGTTTCTATGTGTGAATCAAACAAGCCCTTATAATTATTATTTGTGACTATATATGTACTAAGTAAACATCACTTGTGCTTCGCATTTTGTATTTAAGTAATACATGAATCAATTCATAACACATCAAGGAAACAAGAAATGTAGCCCGCATGAGCAGCTCAACTGATTACATGGGTGAAATTTGGGAGAAGAGATCAGGGATTGAGAAGGAAACAAGGAGTGCACATTAATTTAAATGATAACGAGATGGAAATCTTATGGTTCAAAAATAATAATAAATAAATAAAATTTATACAATGTTGTATTGTACCTCTTATGTATTGACACTAATACTAATAGTATTCAATATAATTAGTTACACCTACATAATTATATTAGATACGTAGTACAACTTGACATTAATATTAATATAATTTACATGTAATAGGGAATATTCTCCGAGTATATCTTCCTATACAAATTGTACACCTGCTTGGTATCCAGAAACCACCAATAAGAATATATCCCGACATTAACTGACCATACGCTTAATTGGCTTTGTCGACCTCAAATCCTTGACCGATGTCGCTATGAGCTGCACAAGCGCTTCGATGAATTAAGACTGGCCCCGACCAGATTAGGTCGGGGCGAACAACCCAAGCAAGGCAATTTAGATATCTTAACTCAACTTCTTCCTAGTGGGTATTAAGGAGTCTTGATACACGTAGCCGTCAAGGCACTATTCCCGCGCTCCCCTAATGCATGCGAGTCATGTTGGGCACCTGACATGTGTCCCTTCCTACACCAATAAATACTGCATTTATGATAACAGATGGGGGCTTTTGGCATTTTCACCTACTCTGTATAAGCTTGGGATCGCCTGGCCTCCATCCAGTTCGATCTCCGAGCTTAAAGACTTAAACCAACAAGCAGATTAAAGAAGGATCGATCCCTACGCGATCTGATCTCAATACTTATACGTATCTGTGGGAATAAGTGAATGTACCACATCAACATGTATACAAGTTGATTGGACATTTAGTTTGGTAACCAAGTCTAACTCTTTATACGAATTTTTTATTACTTTTTTTAATTTGATTCAGTAAGTTATAGACAATTTAATTTCATTTACTTTTTCTGTGGTCCTTTGCCAACTAGATTCAAAAGACAATTTTTTTTTGTAAATCAAAATATAACTTAGCTTGATATTAATATTGATTGAGACTTTAAAAAAACAAGTATAAATAAAATATGCCTCTAAATAAAGGTCCACAAAGTCAAAATAAATTGGTGTTTGTTATCTCCTTTAGAAGAAGAGTAGAAGCTAATGAGCTCCAAAAGAGTTGCTCCATAAAGAAGGCAATGATTTTGGATGACCGACGAAGGAGGGAACAACGTGGGCCACATCTGCACCTTCGCATTGTCTCCTACTCTTCAATCGCCAACCTCTTTGTCCTTATCCTATCATTATCGCTACAACAATTTTCTCACCCGTTTACTATTTTCCTAAAATTATTTTCATTTCTCCACTGTTGGATGTCAATGTATGCTCCAGCAAAATTACTATAAATAGATGTGCCATGTTTGTATATATATGTGCTACTTCATTATTTCACTTTTAAGTTTACATTCACTTTTACCAACTTAAAAAAAAAATAAAAATTATCTGCATGTGCTAAAAAAAGTTAGTCAAATTGACTCTAAATTAGCGTTTGATTCAGAAATAAATAAAAACTATAAAAATGACTTATTAATGGGAAAAAAAAACTCAAATTAATGTAATGAATTAAACCAATTTTTTTTTAATATTTTGTGATAATTATATTAATTGATACTAAAAATAATTTAACATTTTTTATATACATATTGTACTCAAAATCAAGTGAGAAGAGTGTAAAGTAACTCGACGATCTGTTCTTCTTTGGCTAGAGATGAAGACGTGCGTACTATTGTCTTTGCTGAAGACGAAGAAGGAAGGTGTAGAAGGCAACCACATAGGCTGCCTTCCATTTTTATATTTATGTTTTTTTTTTATTTACAAGCATAAATAAAGATTTTTTTTAAAATTTTAACCAAAAATCAAATTTTTATGTGGAATATCAGTTATTTTTTGTTTGATTGAATAGGTTTAACTTATTTAAGGAGTTAATTGCATTTTTTAAAATTGGATGAGTCAATCAATGTGTAGTTCACTAACTAATTTAACCCTTATTCTTTTTGTTTTTTTGAATGCTTATTGCATTTTTAGTCCTTATTCCTATTCTTTTCCAAGACCAATAGCTCCAACTCCACAAGTTGATCTCCTTTCAAGAATAATTTTGATTTTTTTTTTAAAATTGTTGGGCAGTGGATGCAAATAAATATGTAGTTTATGATTTTGGGAGAAGGAAACCTTTAAGTAGCATATAGTTGTAATCTACAGTACCACAAAAAATTAGAATACTGTAAGAAGTTGAAAATAGAATTTTTCTTAAATATATTATGCGAAATCGGTAATGAATGAGTAAGAGATAGAAACTCTTATTAGACATAATACCTCCCTATATTTAAAAAAAATAAATAAAAAATACATACAATATGCTTAGCATCTGATCTGCTTTAATTTACTAATATGGTTAGCGTGATAAATAGGCATTGACAATTCAATGTAGCCAAAAAGGACCGAAAATTAAAATCACATTTAATATCATTAAAAAGTACTTTAATACACAAAAGCTCTTGCTTACCTTAAAATTGGCCATAGTCAAATATGAAAAAATGTCTAAGAAAGCATTGAGATTTCTTTTCTCTTTTTGGGGTACATTTTGGTGTTTGTCTATGTATCTCTTTTATTATATTTTAGGAAGATAAAAGATATAGTAAAGAGTGTCAAAATTTAGCATCTGGCATATAAAACTGATTGTCCAATAAACAACACATTATTTAGAAAGAGAGCGTGTCAAACTTTCATGCATAATATAAATCATAATGTACTTGCTTTCTTCAATTAAATGAATGTAATCACAACACTTGCAATGTGCATTAATTTTGGGCATGCCATTACGCAACTTACTAAACTAAACCAAACCAAACCAAACCAATACAAGTACAATAAGACCTATAATGGCATAACTCATAGGAGATGAAGGGGGTTTTATACTCCAATAAAACACATTTAGTGAAAGATATTATCAATGTTTTAATAGGAAATTTAAAATGAATGTTTAAAATTGAAGAATATTTGCTCTATTCTATAATGCACACAATGAATAGTTGTAGAATGTAGAGGCAGAAAACAACGAAAAGAATTGCCTCAAAGAGGTTATGATTGTACATTGTATAGGAGGTGTGAAATTTGGTTGTTTACACGTTACTTCATTAGACTATTACATTTATATGCATACAAAATACGAAACACAATCAACTATGAAGACATATATACTCCTTCACAAAACTTATTTATACATGAGAAAAATATGATATACGAACACGTATTTACAGTTTCAAAAAAAAAATGGTAAGCATACGGTGAAGACGTATATGTAATTTCCAAAATTCCACAAATCATTTTGGAAAATCATTAATTTAGCAAGATACACTCTTTTGGTGAATGTGTACATCTACAAATGCACATTACACATTTAGGCAAAAGAGTTTTCCTACTTACACATTTCAGTCAATGATCCTTGTTCTCTATCACCTCAATGGAAAATTTGTTTTCAATGTCCAGCATACTATCATTCTGCATTGATAAGTACTTCTTCGGCTATCGAATGAACAATAAATATCAAAGAAAATGAATGTCAAGGAATTCATCCCCATTTGTGGTTTCAATTATGTTACTAGCTTTGCTCTGGTGCAAGGCCAAAAGCTGTAGCACTTGATAGATATCCTTTGAAAACGCCTTTGAATTATCACCAGAAACAAATTCTTGAACCACACTGTTTACCTCAATGAGACTGCAGCCTGGCATTTTCTTCATGCTCTTACTCCTTATAAATCTCCTCATTGCTGATACACAATCCCACTTTCCCATATCTGCATAGATGTTTGCTAGAAGAACATAGTTACCAGTATCGTCAGGTTCAAGTTCAAATAGATGCTCCACTGCAACGACTGCAGTTTCGAGATTTCGATGAGTTCTGCAAGAACTCAACAGAGAACCCCATATTGCAGAGTCTGCCTTCATCGGCATGCTCCTTATGATTTCAAGAGCACGGTTGAGGTTCCCTGCACGTGCAAGAAGATCAACAAGACAACCGTAATGTTCGATATCAGGGCTTATCTTATAATCATCTCTCATAGAATCAAAGTACCTCAAACCCTCATCCACAAGATTAGCATGTCCACAAGCTGATAATAGACCAACAAATGTGATCTCATTTGGTTTAACATTGGTCTTTTCCATTTCTTTGAATAACCCTATGGCATCGTGAGCTCTTCCGTGATTTGCTAGACCCCCAATCATCGTACTCCAAGAGATCACATCCCTATCGGACATCTCATTAAACACCTGCCAAGCTTTGTTCACATTACCACACTTTGAATACATTTCCATCAGTGCATTGCATACACAAGTCCTCCTCAATAACCCATTTTTAGCCGCATAAAAGTGAATCCATTCTCCTACCTCTAGTGCCCCCAGGTGTGCACAAGCTGGCAAAACTGCAACTAAACTGATCCAATCGGGTTTCACCCCAGCCATCTGCATTCTCCTAAAAACATCTAATGCATCCCCATAACACCCGATTTTCGTGTAACCAGAAATCATAGTTGTCCAAGAAACAATATTCTTATCAGGCATCTCTTCAAATAAGGTTCTTGCCCTTCTAACTTTACCCAACTTTAGGTACCCAGAAATAAGACTATTCCAAGAAATCACATCTCTCATAGCCATTTCCTCAAACAGCTTATGTGCTTCACTTATTTCCTCACACTTAACATACATATTTAGCAATGAATTCTCTATCACATTATTGGACTCCAACCCTAATTTACATACATGCCCATGAAATTGTT
Source organism: Ipomoea triloba (assembly GCF_003576645.1). Taxonomy (NCBI): domain Eukaryota; kingdom Viridiplantae; phylum Streptophyta; class Magnoliopsida; order Solanales; family Convolvulaceae; genus Ipomoea; species Ipomoea triloba. Next base: position 8,743,487 of record NC_044930.1, read on the forward strand.
TACCCAAATCTGCGCTTAGAAGGCCTCCAGATGACCTAATAACAAATGGATACGTATATGAATCAGGAAAAATGGGCTCTTCACGTTTGAGTTGTCTCATCATCATTGTATACACATCTATGCAGGATACATACATATGCTTCTGCGTGTAGGCTCTGATCATAGAATTGAACAAATATATGTTTGGCTCTTCAACATGCTTGAATAGCAAACTAGCATATTCTATAGCCCCAATTTTATCACAAAAATCTATCATTTTTGCCACCAAGAAATTGCTTTGTGTCAATGAAAACTTAATCACTTGGGAATGTATTTTCTTCATGTGGGCTATGTTCTTACAATTTCTCAAAATGGGCATCAACATATCTTCTAACCCTTTGATTGTCAAGACTCCAGTTTTTGTGGCCATTATTTACTTCACTGATCTTTGAGGAACTCTACTTCTCTTTTGTCAGTGATGTGGGTAGTACACCAGCACAATACCCTAGATCATCATATCTCATGATCTGTATAACTGTATTCACATTAGACATACACGATATTTGTATGTGCAGCCAGAGAGAGATGGAGTATAAGTACAGAGTTCTTTGAGAATCTCTCTGGGAATGGAGGAAACTTCTCTGAGCCGGAGTAGTAGAATCCACCATCTGCGAACATCATATTAGTAAAAACAGAAATCAAATTTCAATAATTTTCTCAGGAAGAAGATCAAAAACCTTACATTCACCTATGAACCCTTGAATTTTATATTGAGAATGCTAAATGGGACAGCCCTCCAGCCCGTACTAATTTTTTTAAAAAAAATTCATTTATTAAAATTAACAAATACACACAATTAGTCAATTACACTTACAAATTGCAAAATTTGTAGTTTTGTACTTAGAAATTACAATAATAATCTAACATTCTAATTTATAGCAAATTAATAATATATGATTTATATCAATTATCAAACAAAATTGTAGTTAGTACATTAAATTTTACACAAATATTTACACAATTAAACAAATTTACTAAATTACTGAATTAGTACATAAAAAATTAAAAATGTTCCAATTCTTCCAAGTTCCAACACAAAACTCAACATTCAAGTTTCAACTTTCAAAGTTTCCAACACAATAGTGACAATACTCAGCAATCAACATTCAAAGTTTCAAGTTCCACTTGACCAAAACTCCAAAACAAGCTAAACAGTCAAAACATAATTTAAAATGTTATACAGATGCTCACAGAGTCACAAACAGTAAGCAGTAAGCAATTAAGCAGGTAAGATACTAATCACATTATCACTAACATAGTAACATTTTAACAACAAATCAGTTAATCAACAACATTAATAATAAGTAACTAATTACTAAATATTGTTTAGTGTTTACCTGGAGCTAGAGCTACTGCCGGTCTGCCGAACGGAGAAGGGAGAAGGGAGACCGGAGACGCCGAGAAGGGAGACCGGGGCACCTACTGTCGAACGCCGAGTACGGAGTAAGGAGAAGGGAGACCTGGGCTTGCGCCGCTCGCCGTCGCCGAGTTCGAGTACCGTCGCCGAGGACGTCGCAGACGGCATTAGAGAATTAGGTTGTCGCCGAGTAGGTTGTCGGTTGTTGCAGACAGCATTAAGGATTAAGGAATTAGGATTTAGGGCACAGACGCAGTACGCAGAGTGCAGACGGTGAGAATTTTAGGGGAAAGTAATTTTAATTTCTGAGGAGATTAACATAATAATTCAAATTACATTATTTGTTAAATAATAATAAAACTTTTGGGAATTGAAACCAAAATATTAAAATGTTCTAGGTAAGAATAATAATACAATAATCATCATCAAAGATAATAATTTTATCTTCTCTTCGTTTCAATTCAGCAGCGAATTGAAATTTAAAAGGAAAGAGGCCTATGAATTTCAATTTTACAATTGGAGGAAATTGCAATTCTTCGAAATTATAATTCCTTTCAATTAAACAATTGTGTCAAAGATCTTGGTCTAGTGGCACCCAGTGTCCCGGTTTACACTCCTACATTGTTGACTGTTTGTGCTTCAGTAGGTTGAGAAAGTAGCTATGAACAAATACTATATTGCGACTCGATTTTTAAAATAAAGGTCTTAGTTACAAAATTTGAAATTATATATATATATATATATATATATATATATATATATATATATATATATATATATATATATATATATATATATATATATA
>NC_044930.1:8746103-8831511 GCF_003576645.1 Ipomoea triloba
CGGTTCACACCACTCAATGTTACGAAATACACCACTCAATGTTAAGAAACACACCACACAAATATGCACTGTGGTGTGTTTCTTAACATTGTGGTGTGTTTCATTGTGGTGTGTTTCTTAACATTGAGTGGTGTATTTCGTAACATTGAGTGGTGTGTGACCGCACGGGAGAGCATGGCCACATTTGAACAAAATATATATATATATATATATATATATATATATATATATAACTGTTCGGGGACGGGGCGGCAGTGAGGGGTATCCTCGTCCTCGTCCTCGATCCCCGAAATTTTTTTCCATCCCCGTCGGACGGGGACAGGGCACATTGTCATCCCTAGCGATAATGTGGGTGCAATCTCACAAAGTGAGGGGCTTCTTGACTCGTTGTGCGTAGTAAGCACTAAGCACCTTTACAAAAGTCCATATTTGATTCGTGGAAAATATTGGTTCCGTGTTTGGAAAACAAAATATTTTCGTGTAGAAAAAGTTTTCCATCTCATGTTTGATTCGTGGAAAATATATCATGAACGATGGTCCACCATACATGGTGTATCAAATCACTTATATAAAATTCATTTTTAATATACTGAAGGTTCAATTTTAGTGCATTGAATGTTCACTTTTCAGGTTTATTTTTAATATGTTGGAAGATCATTTTTTGGTATAATAAAGTAAAAGGGAAAAGGGTCAAATATATTCTCGAACTTTAGATAAGAAGTCAATTAGGCCCTTGAACTTTTGAAAGTTCCANCATGGTGTATCAAATCACTTATATAAAATTCATTTTTAATATACTGAAGGTTCAATTTTAGTGCATTGAATGTTCACTTTTCAGGTTTATTTTTAATATGTTGGAAGATCATTTTTTGGTATAATAAAGTAAAAGGGAAAAGGGTCAAATATATTCTCGAACTTTAGATAAGAAGTCAATTAGGCCNCAGGTTTATTTTTAATATGTTGGAAGATCATTTTTTGGTATAATAAAGTAAAAGGGAAAAGGGTCAAATATATTCTCGAACTTTAGATAAGAAGTCAATTAGGCCCTTGAACTTTTGAAAGTTCCAATTAAATCCACAAACATGTTATTTTAGAGCAATTAAACTCACTAACCTGTTGGTGACCTGTAATTGCAAGTCAATTAGGTTTCCGGTGACTCTCCGACAAACCTCCGGCGAAACTTAAGCAAGTTAGGTCAAAATCAGCGACCGACAACCATACGGTCGCCTTCTCCGGTCGACGGAGATTGCGACCAGTTTGGCCGCTTTCTCCAGTCAACGAAGAAGCCATCTCTGTCGACTAGAGATGGCAACTCATTTCCAGTCGATGGAATTGGAGATGGCGGCCAGATTGTATGTATAAAAGAAAAATAAATTACTTCTAATTACCTAGCCTTTGTAGCATAGTGGTAGTGCGTTCGCTTCGTAAGCGAAAGGTCGTGAGTTCGATCCTCACCAGAGGCTTTAGCGTTGAACGATTTTTTACGGGATGTGTTCTTTGCTTTGACTTCTGGAATAATTAACTTTAGCATCAATCTTATCTACCTTGGCAGAGACTGCCATCCATCGTCTGACGGGGATGCTCATTGACTCGATAATCTCACAAAGTGAGGGGGGGCTCGATAATCTCACAAAGTGAGGGGCTCATTGACTCGCTCATTGACTCATTGACTCGATAATCTCACAAAGTGAGGGGGGGCTCGATAATCTCACAAAGTGAGGGGCTCATTGACTCGTTGTGCGTAGTAAGCACTAAGCACCTTTACAAAAGTCCATATTGGTTCCGTGTTTAGAAAACAAAATATTTTCGTGTAGAAAAAGGTTTCCATCTCATGTTTGATTCGTGGAAAATATATCATGAACGATGGTCCACCATACATGGTGTATCAAATCACTTATATAAAATTCATTTTTAATATACTGAAGGTTCAATTTTAGTGCATTGAATGTTCACTTTTCAGGTTTATTTTTAATATGTTGGAAGATCATTTTTTGGTATATTATAAGTAAAAGGGAAAAGGGTCAAATATACCCCCGAACTTTAGATAAGAAGTCAATTAGACCCTTGAACTTTTGAAAGTTCCAATTAAATCCACAAACATGTTATTTTAGAGCAATTAAACTCACTAACCTGTTGGTGACCTGTAATTGCAAGTCAATTAGGTTTCCGGTGACTCTCCGACGAACCTCCGGCGAAACTTAAGCAAGTTAGGTCAAAATCAGCGACCGACAACCATACGGTCGCCTTCTCCGGTCGACGGAGATTGCGACCAGTTTGGCTGCTTTCTCCAGTCGACGGAGAATTGGAGATGGCAACTCATCTCCAGTCGATGGAATTGGAGATGGCGGCCGGATTGTATGTATAAAAGAAAAATAAATTACTTCTAATTACCTAGCCTTTGTAGCATAGTGGTAGTGCGTTCGCTTCGTAAGCGAAAGGTCGTGAGTTCGATCCTCACCGGAGGCTTAGCGTTGAACGATTTCTGACTGGACTGACTGCATTAATATACTTGCATCTGCATAGTTTACTTATTGGTTCCGGTTCCGTGTTTGGAAAACAAAATATTTTCGTCTATAAAACGTTTTCCATTAACCAAACGGAGGAGAATTCTATTATTTTTCTCAAATTTTTAAGGAAAACTCTGTGTTTGGAAAACAAAATATTTTGGTGTAGAAAAAGTTTTCCATGAACCAAATTCTATTATTTTTCTCAAATTTTTAAGGAAAACTCTGTGTTTGGAAAACAAAATATTTTCGTGTAGAAAAAGTTTTCCATGAACCAAACGGATGAGAATTCCATTATTTTTCTCAAATTTAAGGAAAATTTTTTCCTTGAAAAACTTTTTCCATCTAACCAAACATGCTCTTAAAAAAATTATGGACAAATAACCCTTGGTTTAGTCTTAGATTGGGTCCTAAACAAGTCAGTTTGATATTTTTCTAACTCGTCGAGGTAGACCTGTTCTGACAACTCTAGACGAGGGTTTGAGGTACTTTGATTCTATGAGAGATGAGTATTATAATTATAAGATAAGCCCTAGATATCGAACATTATGGTTGTCTCCTTGAAATCATAAGGAGCATGATATGCCAATGAAGACAGACTCTGCAATTTGGGGTTCTCTGATCTGTTGAGTTACTACAGAACATACTGTATTCATCGAGATCTTAAAACTGTACGTGCAGTCATTGCAGCGAATATCTGTTTGAACTTGAACATGGTGTGATGGATGATGATACTGGTAACTATGTTGTTCAAGCAAACATCTATTTAGATATGGGAAAGTGGTATTGTGTATCAGCATAACTAAGGAGTTAGAGCATGAAAAAAGAAAAAAGAAAAAAGAAGGCCAGATCGCAATCTCATTGAGGTAAACAGTCTGATTTAAGAATTTGATTGTAGTGATAATTAAAAGTCATTTTCGATGGATATCTATCAAGTATCAACTGCTACTACTTGCTTTTGGCCTTGCACCATTAAAGATAGTAACATAATTGAAACCACAAATGGGGATGAATTTTACGATATTCATTTTCTTTGATTCATTTCATTGAAAGAAAGCAGAGGAGGGATGTACTTATCAATGTATAATCTTAGAGTGTGTTTGGAAAGTAGTAAAATGTTTTTTTTTTTTTTTGAAAAATGAGTTATTTTTAAAAAACAGTTTCATATTTATTTGGTTGCATATTGGAAAACTGTCTTTTGTGTGTTTGGTTCATTTTTTGAAAAATGAGTAGAATTGTATAATTATATATTTTTATTATTGTATTTAAAATATTAAAATATATGAAATAATAATATTTATTATAAAGAAGAAGAAAAAAAACCTTCGCTGCTATGGTTTCCGGCCAGAAATCAGTCCGCTGGAATGGAATTGGCCGTCCCTCACACGGAGGTTATTTTCTCTTTCTAGAAAATGACTTCTGGACTTTTTGTCCGGAAGTTGTTCTCCGGAAAAAAGAGGGTATTTTTCTTGGTTAATGAAAATCATTTTCCGTTGACCACATTTTCCGGACCTTGCCAAACACCGAAAACCCAGAACCGGAAATTATTTTTCAGGTTACCAAACACACCCTTAGTTAGAAATCGATAAACTGACTGGATAAGATAAAAAAAAAAAAAAATTAAGGTCAAGGTCGAAATATTGTAGCTTGATAAGAAATCAGTCTGATACGTTTGAATTTCGAAACTGATAAGTTCGATGGCCCGAAGGGGCTAGCCCAAGCTAGCCACTCAAAACTTTGTTATAGGAGTGATGTGGAACAAAGTATACATAGAGTTTATATGTAAGCTCATCTTTATTTTTTGTTTATTAAGTTGTTAAATAAAATTTTAATAATATATTAATAAATTTATCTTTTTATGAAAATAAAATAATTTTAAAAAGTCAAAGAGCTTACGGTCTAGTAGCACCTGGTTTTACCTCTACATAGGACTATAGGAGGGGGTGGGTTCGAGCCTCATTGGAGGCAATATTGGTATTTTTGAGAAGTTGAATCCTTTGATTGTCATGCAACATTCTAGCGGGCATGTTACTGGAATATGTTTTTTTTTTTAATACTACTGACTCTATTATAATACAATATCTGTTCATAATTACTTTCTCAATCTTACTGAGACTCGAATCCACAACTTTCTATATAAAGGAGCAACTTGGTGCTATTGGACCACAAGATCCTGGAATATGTTTCTTCATTGATGGGCCACATCCTCACTTTCTTGCATTTATTCATTTATTGCACAACTAGTCCAGGTTGATGGCCTGTATTTAAACAGATAACCTGCAAGAAACCTCAACTTCCAACTGGTAAATTATTATGCTGACGATTAACGAGTCCTACAATATTAAAAATATAAGGCAGAATAAATGAGTTTATAACGCCATGAGTTAGACTAGCTAATGAATTTGATTTAATTTTTTACAGCACGTTTGGTTCACGGAATGAATTTTGAGGTAATAGGAAGCTATTCTATAAAGAATGGAATAAGCAAGAAATAGAATATGAATTGTATTCTATTGTTTGGTTCACGGAAGGAATAGAAATGAAATATATTTTAAAAGATATAAATAACCTTATAATAATAATAATAATAATAATAATAATAATAATAATAATAAGAAGAAGAAGAAGAAGAAGAAGCACATTCATGTTATTATTAATATTATTATTATTATTATTATGTAATAATAAAATAAAATTTATAATAATATTAATAACAATAATAAGAGAAGCACTGCTCCTCTTTTGAAATTAATTAACAACAGGATGAGGAAGTCTTAAAGACTCAAAAACTCATTCATTTAAGGAGTCTTAATTGCTCTTAGTTACAAGTTTTTTTTTTTTTTAAATAATATAGGAGCCTTTTGGGAAAAGGAAGATAACGTGGGTAAAATTGAAAATATCAGGGTCTGTTTACTAACAGAAAACTGTTTTCTGTTTTCTGTTTTTCTAATTTTTCAGTTTTCATTCTTGTTTTCCATTCTCTGTTTTCTGTTTAGAAAACTTTTTTACTAAGACTTATTTTTTCAAATTAACGTTATAAAATTAACAATAAGTTTAATTTCGAGTTATTTTTAGACCTTATATTTAAAATATTTTAAAATATATTTGGTTTAAATAGAATAAATATATAATTTACTTTGAAGTCCAATATATGTAAAAAAAAAAAAGTTACATTTGATATCCGGACCAAATTTATATATGTATATAACATAAATAAAAATATATTTGAACCAATAACCTATTAAGTTCACACAAAATTTAGTTTAGATAATATTAATATTTTTTGAGCTAATATTTAAAATATGTTTGGATATATTCATTTGAATGACATGTATGTAATATATAATTTTTATTTTGAATTCTAATATAGTAATATATGTGTGAAATTTCAATATCTGATATCTGGATCAAAACCAATAATTAATTGAGTTCAATCAAAATATAAAGCGTGGTATAGATTTCAATTTTTAATTTAGATAATGTGAATGATGTATAATTTTAAGCATAATCAAATTAATTATGTTTAAATAAATAATGTAAATAGAAAAGATAGAAGATGATGATAAGTAAAAGAAGATGATAATAAATGTAATCATAGTAATGAATAAATATGTAAGTAGATAATGGTGAGAATGTGGTTATAATGACATATAGTCTAATAAATGATAGCTAATTCTATTTTCCATTTACAAAACAATTTTTTATAGTGTTTCAGTTTTCTAGAAAACTGAAAAATTATTTCCTGTTTTCAAAATGGAAAACTGTGCTAGTAAACATGTTTTCTGTTTTCTGTTTTCCAGTTTTCAAAATTTCCAAAAAATTAGAGAAAATTTCCAGTTAGTAAACACACCTCAATGTTTTAAAAAAAGGAAGATCTTTTCCCAAAACGTCATTGGGTAAAATTAGAAATGTCAACATTAGGCTATTCATGAGGACACATGAATACCCTAATACCTAGGGGGCTTAGGAATCTCTATTCTCCTTGCAAGGGGAATAGGTCATTCCCAGGAATAGTAGCTTTTTCTCACTGAAATAGACACTAGGGTCACACTTGTCCGTGAGATGAGACAGTCTCACGCAAGCATTTGCTATAAATCTATATCATTGATAGTAAATAAGCTACCAGAATAATTATAGAAATTAATTTTATATTGCAGAGTATGAGTACAAGAGTTTTGAGTGTGTATAAAAGGTCTCCTACTTATATCTAAAAACATAATAAGTCTCAATCAAGGTTATATCCTTGATTTATGTCCCTTTTTTAGATGCTAATAAATGTGTACATTTTACTTTAAATGTTGTACACTTTAATGTTATTAGACAAAATTGTCCCTACTACATTCTTGTTATACAAAACTACCCTTACACCGTTATAACACCGTTAGTTTTAACTCCATCATTATTACCCTACACCTATATCTATCGTATCTTTTTTCTATTCTTTAATTGTCATTTTATTAAAATCATTATATAATTAATTTAATGGTTGATTATATTTTAATTAAATTTCTATGAATGGTAAATCATGTGTGTATAAAATACATATATTATTTGTGTATATATAATTTGTATTATACATTTTAATTATTTGTATTTATTAATATTTTAATATTGGGCATAAGTTAATTATTTGTATTTATTAATATTTTAATATTGGGCATAAGTTTTCGCTTTGTATTTATTAATATTTTAATATTGGGCATAAGTTTTCGCGCTGTATTTATTAATATTTTAATATTGGGCATAAGTTTTCGCGCATCATTTATTAATATTTTAATATTGGGCATAAGTTTTCGCGCATCATGCGTACAAAATACTAGTAATAATACTAAGAGCCGAGCCTATATTGAATATGGTGTGGCCTATCAAATTATCCTTGTCAATCATTTTCTAATTGTGGCACAATGGGCATGACTTTCACCCAATTTCACCAAATTTTAATATTTCTACAGTTTGGTGAAATACTAACCATACCAACAATTTTATAATTGGAAAAACACACCAATGAAAATGGTATAGTTTGGTGAAATACTAACCATACCAACAATTTTATAATTGGAAAAACACACCAATGAAAATGGTATATCTAGTGTGTTTGTCTATTGTAACCTTAATTGAGGTGTTGAAGAAGAAATAAGATGCAGGGCATTAACAAGAAGCCACCAATCATGATTGGCAACAAGGGATGAAGCAATGGTGTAATTTATTTCTCTTTATGTACTAGCTTCATCAATGCTAATTATGCTATTGCTAATATTAAAAAACCGTTAATAAATAGACATGCATTATCTGTAGAGATATAATGTATATCTTTAATAGTATTTAGATGTAATATTATAGTAGAGATGTTGAGTTTTGGTCTTATAATTTTGTTTGTATTCTAATTTGTTTTCAATTAGCATGCATCAATCCATTAAAAGTACAAAGATTTGATATCGAATTTCTTTTTGTTAATACCGACTCTTGCAAAAGTATGCTGACTTGAGGAGTGCTAATGCCTTGTAAGTTTTGCTTGGAACTTTGATCCTTACAAAATAGACCCCAAGAGGGGTATTTATACTCATCCATTCGAACAGTGAAGATCGACTTGATCCTACGACTAAGATTTTGTCTCTAAAGTTCTCCTTACAATTTATACCATTCCATGAGTTCTCTAATATATATTCTAGAGGATTCTAGAAATCCCAACACATCTCTAGAGTTATGTACGTAATTTCATAATATTCTACAAACTCGAAAAAATTATGTACAAATGCAAAAATGACCGGGACCAATGGACGATGCAGCCAACATCCAAAATTTGTAGCAAAGTAGCTCAGGTGTAACACAAAGCTCATGGCCGAGTAGTGGCTATTGGGCAAATTATTGTGTGGACAGAACAAAAAGTACAATTTTTTTTTGGAGTAAAAAAAATACAATTTTAATATACTAAAAGTACATTATTCGTGTACGGAATGTACATTATATAAAATAATGCATTGTTAGTACTCAAATATTGTATTTTCCTTGAATATAATGTATATTTTTAATATACTAAAAATACATAATTTGTGTACTAAATATACATTATGTGATAGTATGATCCACACAATAATGATTATGACTTTACGACTTTACTTCCAGTAAGTTTGTTTTTTTCCTTTTTTCTTTCTCTTTCTTTTGTGAACTGTTTCTGTTTAATTTCCATGCTTCCACAGCACTGACTTACATTGTTTCTGAAGTTAGTTTATTACATCATTGAAGAATCCAACTAAAGTTTGCAACTCCAACTTGACTTTAACTTGGACTCAAACACCTTGTGACACTATAAATAGGCCCTTATTCTACAAAAAAGGCATACCTGCCAACTCCTTTGGAACACACAGGTAGTGCAGTGCCCCTCCCCCTCAGAGCCCCACCCATAAGTATTTATTCCCTAAATTTCCTTAGCTTGCACAAATATATAGGGAAACACCCCATAAGTATTATTTTTTAAATATAAATAATTATTATTATCATCATTAAAAGAATTGCTCAGTAATATTTTTAATAAATAACTTAGTAATAAATTTGTGTTCGTACTTTAAAAATGAACTAAACAGAAAAATACTGTTTTCTAACTTTTATCCAAGCACCAGAAAATAAAATTGTTAAACAGACCCTTAGTAATACTTAACTAATAGAATATTTAAAGGTGTAAGATTTAAAGGTGTAAGAGTACTTTTGGCATAAAAAAATACAATAATTTTAACATCACGTATAACTTCACAAGCACAAAAAACATGGGCATAAATTTATGAATACGTGTATTGACTCTTATTAGTTAGATTAGATAAAAGTAATTGCGTTGAAAGTGGTGGCTGAAGGGGTGAAACATAATTCTCGTACTTAAAAGTTAATGTTTAAAATGATAACGACCTTATGGTCAAACGGCATAGCTGTGACTCACGTTATTAAAATTTATTGAACGTGTGGACAAATCCAAACCATAAAATGAGCGGGGGTCTTTTTCATAAATATTATAAAGTTTGTTTATTTTAAACTGTTAGATCTACTAGATCAATGGTTTGGATTTGTCCACACGTTCTCACCTAGAACATGATTCTCACCTGATTAAGGACACACACACATATATATGCTGGTTAAATTCAAATGCGTCGTTCTGTTCCTGTGCGGCCGTGCAGACTGCACCACCATGTATGCACATATACAATAAAGTGCACAAATGCACCATATAAATACACCACACTCTGGTGCATGTATTTATGAACATGTAGTGGTTCATACATAGTGGTGCAAGACCACACGTCACATGACCACACGAAAAACAGTGGCTATATATATATATAAAAGCATGCGCGAGCATTTGGGAATAGCTAATACCTTGGACCCCTTGACTATTTTCCTGTAAAGAGAATTATTAACTCTCTATGCTTCATTTGTCTGAGGGATGAGGATACTATATTGTAACATAGTCAATAGCACTAAAAAAAAAAAGGTCTATTCCTTAGAATAGTAATCCAACCAATTTTATGAATAAGCATGCTCTTAGTCATGTTACTAAGTTTTATTCATAAAATTCTTCGTTATGTGCTACGTGGAGACAGTGGATGTCGTTTAGGCAATAATGGTCCTTTCTATAAAGGTGGCATCAAATTTAATGTTGATTGTGAAATTTATCCTCAAAGCTGCCCCAGCTATGTGTTTTGTGGCCTCAAATATAAATTACTTTCTTGTCCTCATCCCTCACCATCCACAATGTAATTTTCATTGGAAACTGGAGGAAAGGGAGATCACAGTCTCACATGGATTTTTCAACCCATCAATAATTCACCACTTTTTACACATTTGCCCTACACCAGTGGCTAAACTCTGCTGTGACAGCAAGGGAGAAGTTAGTCTTTACACACCCGGATTTTAACTAGGAAGTGGGAGCGCGAGAAGCGGTTAAGAGTTGGAAAGGTGCAGCAAAGCAAAGCAAAGCAACGCAGCGGCAGAGTGTGAGTGGTGAAGAGATACCAACAAATTTTGTAAGGGGGAAAGTGGATAAAGACCACATTTTTGGTTACATTATGGCACTATTTGGAGTCCCCATTTTTTTGTGTGAACATTATCTTCCCAATATCTTCTCTTTCTGGTTCTCAACAAAGCCTCCAAATTCAACACACTTTCCTATAGCTACTAGTCTACTACCCAGCTCTACTGCTCTTGCCACTTAAACATGCAAATATAATCTCCAGCAGGTTCTTTTTCTTTGTTCATTTAGTATTGCTAGTTTGGCTTCTTTTCAATTCAATCTCTACTTTCTTTTTTATCTGTGTTGATTAATGCTAGTTTGGGTTGTTTTCAATCTTTAATTCTTTTCTGTGTTGATTAATGCTAGTTTGGGTTGTTTTCAACCTTTAATTCTTTTCTTTATTGATTAATGCTAGTTGGGTAGTTTTCAGTGTTTACAATTGCTTTATGTTGATTAATGTTACTTTGGGTTGTTTTCAGTCTTTATTCAGATTGAGCTCTGCAAAGGTTTTGCCACTCTCATGTAGTTCAGCATTTAATTCGCTATTTTTCAACCCATTATTTTCACAATTTGAGTCTCTTTCAGAGAAACTTTGCTATTTCTTTTCTAAATTGATGCTTGGAATCTTGAATTTTGTGGTAAGTCTATGATTGGTCCTGTCCGGTTGAATTGAAGTTCTTCTGTTTGCTATATATAGGCTAGTTAAAGGTTGTGTATTTGCTGTAATTTAGTGGGAAGAAAGTAGGGTAGATAGTTTTTTTTGTTTGCAAGTTTGTGGGGATATGTACTTATTGTGGTTCATTTTAGTGAAATGGAATCTTCAAGTGCTGCTGATAAATACCAAAGGCGACCAATTGAGGTGTTTGAGCCAGCATTGAGTCGTGAGGTTGGAGAGAGTGGTAGTAGTAGGAACGAGGGTGTAGAGGTGAGAGAGCTTAAAGTTCAAGGAGAGGTGTCTGAGAATTCGACATCGAACAAGGATCCAATTGGTAAGTGGATGGCTTTTGAAGCGGAGACTAGCAAAGCTCGGAGTGATGCTAAAATAATAGAATCTAGCATTGCACAAAGGACTGCAGAATGGGGATTAACGGTGAGGATGGATGTGGGGGAAGGTAGCTTCCATGCAATTCCAAAAATCTCATTTGGAGAAGGGGAAAGAAACAAGAACTCATTGGAGAGGTTCTCGGCAGCTGAATCGACAAGGACATCAGAGTCGTCAAATTATGGAACGGAAATGCCTCGTGTATCTCAGGAACTGAAGGATGCATTGGCAACACTTCAGCAGACATTTGTTGTCTCCGATGCCACTAAGCCAGATTGTCCTATTATGTATGCTAGCAGTGGCTTCTTTACAATGACCGGTTATTCTTCAAAAGAGGTTATTGGAAGGAATTGGTAAGGGTGACTACTTGTATTATATTATTTCACTTCTCCCTAAACAATTTTTTCCTCATAAGCTCATCTCCTTATTGTTCCCCGAATTTTTTTTGTGCAGCCGCTTCCTGCAGGGCCCTGATACAGACCTGGATGAAGTAGACAAAATACGGACCGCTGTAAAAGCCGGGAAAAGCTACTGTGGCAGGCTCTTGAACTACAAGAAGGACGGGACACCTTTTTGGAATATGCTAACAGTCACTCCCATAAAAGATGAGAATGGAAACACAATCAAATTTATCGGGTAAGACGTGTGGTCTCCTTTTCTTCTAGTTCTTGAGGTATAAAATTGGATCACATATTCAGTAGTTAAGGCACCAAGATGAATGATCATAGTTTCACTCTCTGAAATGATATTACATCACTTATTAAAGTATATACTTAATTCAGTACAAATCTTTTTCACAGAATGCAGGTAGAGGTAAGCAAATATACTGAAGGAGTTGTTGACAAGACATTGCGACCGAATGGATTGCCTCAGTCATTGATTCGATATGATGGTGAGCTCAAGTGTTTATCTCTCACACGTGGAAATCATATCCAGCATTGGCAAAACTTACATTCTTTTTTTGTTTCAGCTCGCCAGAAGGAAAATGCTTTAGGTTCGATTACTGAAGTTGTACAAACCGTAAAGAATCCACGATCGAGTGCAAAATCTATAAGTCAGGATGCAAAGCAAATGGATTTTATGCTTCCTAGATTGGCTGAAACTGAAAGCATTGGTACACCTAGTTCACAAACCCCTCAATGGGATCCCGAGGGCAATTTATCTCGGCAGGACTCTGATAAAAAGTCTAGAAAATCTGCACGCGTTTCTTTGATGGGGTGAGTCTTTTTCATTTAGTATCCGCTAGGTTAGAGGCAGATATGCATATAAGGTGAACTGCCATATTACTTGATATAACTTCAATCCCGAATTCCTCAGTAGTTTTGAGTAGGATCCAGCTTTGCTTGAAATTGAGCTTAGCTTTCTGCAGGTTCAAAGGAAGGTCTTCCAGCAGTGCAGGGCTGACCAAAAGCCAACAAATTCCAGAGCCTGAAATTTTAATGACGGAAGAGATAGCTGACAGTTGGGAGCGTGCTGAAAGAGAAAGGGATATACGCCAAGGGATTGACCTTGCAACAACACTGGAGCGCATTGAAAAGAATTTTGTGATTACAGATCCTAGAATTCCTGATAATCCAATTGTAAGACCAACCCGCAATTTAATTAATTTACATTCTCATGAGTTCTGTTAACCATGCATCTACCCAGATTTAATTAAGTGTAAAGGTAAAAATGGATGTAAATGTTTGCATGAATATCAATTTGACAACTTGTTACTGTTTAAAAAAGCCTCCTATAAACACAAGAATATCTATTTCTCTGAATTCATATGCATTTCGGTGGGATGCTACTTGTTATTGTAATGCATCTATATATTCCCGTACAATTGGAAACTAAAACAGGATCCTTTGCATGCAGATATTTGCATCCGATAGCTTTCTTGAACTGACAGAGTACACGCGTGAAGAAATTTTGGGAAGAAACTGCCGGTACATATAAAAACATTGCATACTTGTTTAATTTTGAAGCTCAGATATGTTTCAAGTATTAGTGACTTAAGTGTTTGAATTCATATCAAACTACAGTTTTTTTTATTCTTAGAATTTCCCAGTAACAATGGCATCTAATAGAGAACTATGATCCAACAGATTTCTTCAAGGGCCTGAAACAGATCAAGCAACTGTTCAAAGGATAAGAGATGCCATAAGAGAACAAAGAGAAATAACGGTCCAGTTAATTAATTATACTAAGAGTGGTAAGCTATAAGTCTTGGTTGCAATGCAAAGAGTTCCAAATTGTTTACTTCCTACAACAAGGTTCAAAGCAATTTTCTTTGCACACCTAATTGTCAGGAAAAAAGTTCTGGAATTTGTTTCACTTGCAACCAATGCGTGATCAGAAGGTAGATTCTTTGTCTAGTTTACAGTAAAATAATTATATGTAAGTCGATAAGGTTACTTCATTTGGCTGCTGACTCAAATCTTGCATTTGCAGGGAGAACTGCAATACTTCATTGGCGTTCAGTTAGATGGAAGTGATCATGTAGAACCCCTTAGGAACCGCCTCTCAGAGCAAACTGAGCTACAAAGTGCTAAGTTGGTACATATTCCATTATTCCCTGCAGATTCGGTCACGATAACAAATCTTTTGCTTTTCGCATTGGAGAGAACTGATTGTTTTAGTGAGTATACAAATTTTTTGTTTCCAGGTAAAAGCTACCGCAGAAAATGTTGATGAAGCTGTTAGAGAACTTCCTGACGCCAACTTGGTAAGGTATTCCTTACACTCTGAATTGGATTTCGATTTCTTTTGTAGATGGTGTCTAATTCGTTAATGATTGATGCAAATTCTCTACCGGGCCACTTTCAGAGACCAGAAGACTTATGGGCTTTGCACTCTCAGCGTGTCTCTCCTAGGCCCCATAGAAAGAACAGTACTTCATGGGCAGCAATACAAAAGGTAATGATAACCCGAAGTCCATAATACATAAGTACACAAGTACACATATCACTGTAGCTTCCATCTTTGTTGATCAATTTTGTTCATTGCTGTGTGTCCATAGAGACGAATTTATAGAGTGGTCTGTCAATCCTGCACTTTATGATAATTATGGTTTGAAAATCATTGTTTTTTACTACTGGCTTCTCTTCTTTTTCCCCCATTCGTGAGTATGTTTTTTAAACTATTCCATATATTATGTGATTTTATTTAACATTGCAGATCACTGCAACTGGTGAAAAAATTGGCCTCAATCATTTTAAACCTGTGCGGCCATTGGGATGTGGAGATACTGGAAGGTATATTTTTGCATTGTGGACGCTAGTCCAAAATGACATTAAGATTATGTGTCTAAAGTTAACGTATTATGTGCCTACAGTTAACCGATTATGTGCCTGTAAATAAATTAAAAGCACATAATTTGTTAACTACAAGCACATATGTTAACTGCAGGCACATAATATGCAGTTATGACATTGATGAAACAAATGCTATAGTCCGGTGCCATTTTACTAAGTTGTTAAAGATTGATGTCTTACATTGTTTCCATTTCATTCATAATGACCATATTGTTCCAAGATGAGTTATTCCTTTAGGATTATTAATGTGGTCTCTGTCAAAAACATGTTGGTTTAAGGAAACTTTGTTTTTCTTACTCCAATTTTTTTGTTGGCTGCAGTGTCCATTTGGTGGAACTAAAAGGTTCAGGTGAACTCTATGCTATGAAGGCAATGGATAAATCCATAATGCTTAACCGCAACAAGGTATGAATTAATCCGGAAGAGTTGCTGTTGCATATTTGAGAGGACTTAGTTAAAATGATATATATTCACTCCATGATTCCCCTATACCCTGTAACTATTGCCAAGAAGTTTCTTTCCTCATTAACTTTTTTCCATAATGCCAAAAACCCAACGTGGCTCGATTTTACAGGTTCATCGAGCATGCATCGAAAGAGAAATCATTGCTCTCCTTGACCATCCTTTCCTTCCAACACTTTACTGCTCCTTTCAGGTTTTCATTTATCTAAAATATCGTCTTTATCATGTTTTAAAATTTACATAAAATCATTTATCATATTGACATCTTTGTCTCCACCAGACGTCTACACATGTCTGCTTGATAACGGACTTCTGTCCTGGAGGAGAGTTATTTGCATTGCTTGACAAACAGCCCATGAAAATGTTTAAAGAGGACTCTGCGAGGTACTTTAATATTTTTATATTAACTGAGATTGGCTCTGTTATAATCTAAGATCGGGTCAATGTCCCTCAACTGGGATATAATGCACATGGGCCAAACCACACTAAAAGATTGAATCCAATCAATTAGCTAGTCTAATCCATGGTCCTATGTTTCTCCCTTGTTTTTCAATGTGAGACTCTTACCAAATATGATAAACAGTGTCATAGAGCTAACACTCATCATGATGATTATTATATCCTCAAGGAAAACGAGACCTAATTCATCCATTTTATATTAACCATATAACTCATTGATTTCTGATGGCTACTTTAAATGGTAATTTAATTTGTTTTCTTATCCAGGTTCTATGCTGCAGAGGTTTTAATTGGCTTGGAATACCTTCACTGCTTAGGTATGCTTGCTGTTACCTTAGCATATGAATTAATTCGTGGATGTTTTGAGGTGAAAGGTTTATATGTTTCCTGCCAACAGGTAGAAGGGTTTGCAGAAAGGAAACACAACCTAGAAGCATAAATTTCTGCTTAACACCAACTAGTTGTTGATATTCGTTAATGTTTGTTTGTCTCACATTACAGGAATCGTATACAGGGATTTGAAACCTGAAAACATTCTACTTCAGGCCGACGGGCATGTTGTGCTAACTGACTTCGATTTGTCGTTTAAGACGACCTGTAAACCCCAAGTATGTAACTGTTCTCTCAGCTACATTTCTTCTTTTGTGTAATATTCTATACGACACTAGTAATGTTTATTTCTTGCAATAGGTAATAAAGCACGCGCCTCCCAAAGGTAGAAGGCCATCTAGGAGCACTCCGCCACCAACATTTGTTGCAGAACCAGTTTCGCAGTCGAATTCATTCGTTGGGACTGAAGAGTACATTGCTCCTGTACAGAATCCCCGTTTTCGTCTTGAATCTCATTGCAGTTCATATTCAGGAGCCTTACTCCCTTTCGAAACTTAACGAGCTCGTCTGATATGCTTATAAATGACTTAAATTTCAGGAAATTATAACCGGTGCTGGTCACAGCAGTGCTATTGATTGGTGGGCTCTAGGTATGACAATCTGAACTAGGATATTAATTTGTTCTCCTTCTATCTGGATTTAGTCCAAGAACCTTTCTGTTCTGTTGCAGGTATTTTGCTGTATGAGATGCTGTATGGGCGCACGCCATTCAGAGGAAAGAATAGGCAAAAGACATTTGCCAACATCTTAAACAAAGATCTTACTTTCCCAAGCAGCATTCAGGTATATCACCAAACAAGCTCTGATACCATGTTATAATTTAAGATTGGGCTAAGGTCACTCAACTAGGCTATAATGCATATGAGTCAAACCACACTAAAAGACTAAATCCAATTCATTAACTAGTCTAACTCATGACCTTACAAATCCATATATTCTCTCTTCAATGTGGGACTCTTAACACAGGTATTACATAACTGGCAAGACTATGCCTGGCAGGCAGCTAATGATTGTTTGATGTGATGAAATATTGCAGGTGAGCCTGGCAGCAAGGCAATTGATTCACGCATTGTTAAACAGAGATCCTGCATGCCGTTTGGGATCAAATAGCGGTGCAAATGAGATCAAACAACATCCTTTCTTCCGGGAAATAAACTGGCCTCTCATCCGATGCATGGTATTAACTCTTCCATACCTTGTCCATGAACCACATCATTCACTTCACTCTATTTTCCAAAAAAGAAAAAATCGAGAATTTCTCTGGTTAGTAAACACAGCTATAATCTAATTTGAATTGTTGGGCAAAGGCCAGTAAATGGCCAAGTCCAACACCCAATGGCTAGGGGATTATTGGGCGGAGGCCTAAAGGGCCATGTCGGGCTAAGTCCAGCACCTTACCTCTCGAAAATGTATGGCAGTATAAGGAAATAAAGTTGCACATTCATTAGCTATAGCTTTTGGCATAGTGGTAAGCATTTGATCTTAATAAGTAGTATCAGAGTCAGGTCACAAGTTCGTGTCAAAAGCAGTTAAGTCTCCCAGGTGTTGGGAGGGGTAATGGTTGGGCTAGCTATAGCTTTTTGCCGCGCTTGATGCTAACATGAATGTTTTCCTGTTTTACTGCAGAGCCCACCTCCACTAGACGCGCCTCTTCAGTTAATTGGAAAGGAAACAAACACTAATGATGTAGATTGGAATGATGAGGGAGTACTTGTTCATCCCATGGACTTCTTCTAGAGGTATATATCTACTCATTTCAATACTTTCCAAAAGAATGCTGGCTGATTCTGGCATACTCAACTCAGCTAAATCAAACTGGACTACTTGTATTCTGTATTCATGTTAAGTCCTTTCAATAACTCACCAAAGTTGCCTACTGTGCAGGGCTATGTTTTCCCCAACATGCAAAGTAAAAGACTTTGTTCTATTCTATGTATGCACTACTATATAATTGCATGTTTCCACAGAAGAGGAACATCATTAGAGGAAGTTGAGGAGTTTAAATTGTACAGAGCTGATTTTAGCAATGTTAATCTATACTCCATTTTTCTTCTTTCAAGCTTTATTTGGATCTCCCTGTTTGAAGGTCTTGGAGAAGAGATGTAAAGTAGTCAGGCAATAAACATTACTACATTAGCTATCCACAACCGTCTGTTCATTTTAGTGAATAAAAACTTAAACCTCAGCTTTCCAAGCACAACTATTATAACTTATCGGCCCTGTTGGTAAATGGCTATTAACTGATTGGGTTAGAGTGTATAACTAGTTGATAATATTAGCGGATTGTAGAAAGGCGTTTGGTAAATTAGCTGTTAGTTGATAGTTGTTTAGTATAATTTTTTTTTTTTCAAAAAGCTAATTGAAAAAGTTGTTTTGAGCAATTTTTTGAATTTTAGCATTTTGGAGTTGCAAAAAGCTGATTAACCAAAAAGCTGAACGTAGTCCTGGAAACAAATTGATAGTAGAAAACAGACTTGAACCACCGCATATCTGAGCAAATCATAATAATTAAGAAAATTAATTAGTGCAATTAGGTTCAAACTAATTGTATTGCTGAAAATATAAAGAAAAAATGACACTTTTCCCCCTAAAATTATATATTTATACTGTGTTTACTCCTTCAATTATTCATGTATCCACATTAGCTTCGAAGTGATAAAAATTGCTTATTATTGCTTTCTTCTCAACTTTTAAAAATTGGGAGTGAAAAGAAAGTAACATTTGCCTTCTTTTAAACATTTACATATTACAAGTGTGCATAAAAAAAGTATTTTTTTAATAGAATTTTGAAAAGAATTGAAAATAATGGGACTAGTACTTTTCACAAAATTATGTAGGGTTTTGAATCTACACAATTTTGTTTATCCTTTTCAAATCTACATATTTTTTGTTGTCTTAGAAAATGATCACTTTTAAAATAATTAAGGAAATTAATGTGAATATATAATTGAATAATTCAGGAGAAGAAGCACTATAAACATATAATTGAAAGGAAAAAAGTATCATTTATAAAACAACAACAAAAACAATAATTGAAAGGAGAAAATATAAACAATTCGACTGACTTCAAGTTGGAATCGTTGCAGATAAGAAGGATATAAAAATAGATAGCTTTTTTTTTTGTTTTTGTTTTGGTTTTGTTTTGTTTTATTTATTTATTTTGTTTTTGTTTTTGTTTTTTTTTTGTGCGCATCCATATCAATAAAAAATTAACAAAGTAACAACATACAGTTTGGTCACTAAGCAAAATCCCAATGAAAACTACTACACCATCCAGCCAGGCAGCCAGCTTAACACGTACATAAACTTTTAGAAAGAAATTCACATCATCACTGCTCAAATTAAAAGTCACACACGTACCTGAAGAAAAGTTGAATATACAACTACGTTAGTCACCCTAAAAATAATTATTACTCCGTAATACTTAAAATTAAAATAATTAATTTATTATATCTTCTAAGAAACTAAAATTAACATTTTAAAACATACTAATTAAAAAAATTAAATGTGATTAACCTTTTGGACAGAGGTATACATTACTTACTATTTCTTGTTTGGGATTAGAGGTGCTGGGGATGTCGGATCCAATAGTGTTCACATTTTACTCCCCATATGCTTGCCCATGCCTGTATGCATGTAGGAATTGAACAATAAAAAGTCCTTATTATTGCTCTCTTCTCAATTTTTCAAAGATTGAGAGTGAAAAGAAGGCAATACGCTATTCTCAACTTTTAAAAATTGAGAGTGAAAACTGAAAAGAAGGCAACATTTGCTTTCTTTTTAACATTTACATATTACATGTGTTCATAAAAAAAATAGTTTTCTTTTCAATTAGGATTTTAAAAAGAATTGAAGGTGATGAGACTAGTATTTTTCACAAAATTATTTAGGATTTTGAATCTACACAATTTTGTCAATCCTTATCAAATCTACATATTTTTTGCTGTCTAAAATAATGATCCCTTTTAAAATAGTTAAGGAAGTTAATGTGAATATATACCTGAATAATTCAGAAGAAGAAGCACTATAAACCTATAATTGAAGGGAAAAAAGTCTCAGTTATAAAACAACAACAAAAACAGTAATTGAAAGCAGTATTCAAAGGAGAAAATATAAATGATTCGACTGACCTCAAGTCGGAATCCCTGCAGATAAAAAGGAAATAAAAATAGATTTTTTTTGGGTTTTTGTTTTTGTTTTTGTTTTTGTTTTTGTTTTGTTTTGTTTGTTTTGTATTGTTTTTTTTTTTTTTTTTTTTTTTTTTTTTTTTTTTTTTTTTTTTTTTTTTTTTTTTTTTTTTTTTTTTTTTTTTTTTTTTTTTGTGCATCCATATCAATAAAAAATCAACAAAGTAGCACCATACAGTTTGGTCACTAAGCAAAATCCCAATGAAATATACTACACCATCCAGCCAGCTTAACACGTACACCAACTTCTATCCTTTTATTTCAGAAAGAAATTCACATCATCACTGCCCAAACCATTAAAAGTCACACACGTACCTGAAGAAAAATTAAATATACAACTTGCTTAGTTGAAATCACCCTAAGAATAATTATTACTTTGTAATACTTAAAAATAATTAATTAATTTGTTATATCTAAGAAACTAAAAATAATATTTTAAAACCTAATAGTTAAAAAAAAAAATGTGATCAACCAATTGAAACAGAGGTATAAATTACTTACTATTTCTTGTTTGGGATTAGAGGTGCTGGGAATGTCGGATCCAATAGTGTTCACATTTTGCTCCCCATATGCTTGCTCATGTACCTTTATGTAGGAATTGAATAACAATACATTATTTTAATTTGAAGGAATGGAATAATATTGAAAGAGCAAAATTCAATTCTTCTAGCAAATAGCAATCAACCTCTGCTAGCGTGCATATATATTAACAACTTATAATCATACAATAGTTATTTTTCTCTTTAAATTAAAATACTCAATGTGAAAATTAATTAATATTCTACCTTTGAAATATATATCTTCTTTAATTTTCTGGAATATATATATATTTAGTAACCACTTACTTCTGTTGCTTGTGGCGGAAGAGGGGTGATGAAGAGGTTAACTACTCTACCGTCGGCGAGTATTTCATGATGAATCTCTTTTGCAGAATTAGCTACTCTTTCATGCACGCGAAACAATTCCATCACTTTAAGATTGGGTACGTAAGCAAAAGCAGATGGAATATTTTGTAGGGAAATGCAGCTTCTAAGTACTAAACGTTCTAACACTGGAAAGCTTTCATTCTTAGATGCCCATGTTACTAGGTTTGTCCTTCCGACGCGTAAATACTTAAGTCGTTTGAAAGTAACATCAGGGCTTAGATCCCAGAGTTCTCCAGAGAAGGCATTGTCATCCAATTTGAGCACCTCAAGCGTCTTCAGTGATCCCAATACAGTCATGTCATTCCATTGAAACAATGTACCACACAGGGTTAACTTTCTTAGCTTACTTGCAAACTTATCCAACATTGGGACCTTTAACGCCACTTTCTCAGAGTTTGCATGAAGCTTTAAGTTCTCTAGGCAGTTTAGCATTTGAAGAAGATTGTTGAACAAGCAAACTTCTTGATGACCTTGTTGCTGCAGAAGCCCTAGCTCTGATAAATTTCCACGTACACCCAATTTTTGGAGATTTGGGATCTTCCGAAAGATCTTTTTTGNGTCACTAAGCAAAATCCCAATGAAATATACTACACCATCCAGCCAGCTTAACACGTACACCAACTTCTATCCTTTTATTTCAGAAAGAAATTCACATCATCACTGCCCAAACCATTAAAAGTCACACACGTACCTGAAGAAAAATTAAATATACAACTTGCTTAGTTGAAATCACCCTAAGAATAATTATTACTTTGTAATACTTAAAAATAATTAATTAATTTGTTATATCTAAGAAACTAAAAATAATATTTTAAAACCTAATAGTTAAAAAAAAAAATGTGATCAACCAATTGAAACAGAGGTATAAATTACTTACTATTTCTTGTTTGGGATTAGAGGTGCTGGGAATGTCGGATCCAATAGTGTTCACATTTTGCTCCCCATATGCTTGCTCATGTACCTTTATGTAGGAATTGAATAACAATACATTATTTTAATTTGAAGGAATGGAATAATATTGAAAGAGCAAAATTCAATTCTTCTAGCAAATAGCAATCAACCTCTGCTAGCGTGCATATATATTAACAACTTATAATCATACAATAGTTATTTTTCTCTTTAAATTAAAATACTCAATGTGAAAATTAATTAATATTCTACCTTTGAAATATATATCTTCTTTAATTTTCTGGAATATATATATATTTAGTAACCACTTACTTCTGTTGCTTGTGGCGGAAGAGGGGTGATGAAGAGGTTAACTACTCTACCGTCGGCGAGTATTTCATGATGAATCTCTTTTGCAGAATTAGCTACTCTTTCATGCACGCGAAACAATTCCATCACTTTAAGATTGGGTACGTAAGCAAAAGCAGATGGAATATTTTGTAGGGAAATGCAGCTTCTAAGTACTAAACGTTCTAACACTGGAAAGCTTTCATTCTTAGATGCCCATGTTACTAGGTTTGTCCTTCCGACGCGTAAATACTTAAGTCGTTTGAAAGTAACATCAGGGCTTAGATCCCAGAGTTCTCCAGAGAAGGCATTGTCATCCAATTTGAGCACCTCAAGCGTCTTCAGTGATCCCAATACAGTCATGTCATTCCATTGAAACAATGTACCACACAGGGTTAACTTTCTTAGCTTACTTGCAAACTTATCCAACATTGGGACCTTTAACGCCACTTTCTCAGAGTTTGCATGAAGCTTTAAGTTCTCTAGGCAGTTTAGCATTTGAAGAAGATTGTTGAACAAGCAAACTTCTTGATGACCTTGTTGCTGCAGAAGCCCTAGCTCTGATAAATTTCCACGTACACCCAATTTTTGGAGATTTGGGATCTTCCGAAAGATCTTTTTTGTGCAACTTGCTGGTGATATTATACAAAGTGTGCGGATGCTTGTTCCTCCGGAGCTATTTTTGTGAGGGGACGGTAATTGCATAGGAGTGTTGGTGTGGACATGCCTTAGCTTTTCCATGTTCCATATGCCTCCATCAATTTGTAGCCTCGGTTCTGTGGTATTGATTACCAGAGTCTCCAATTCACCAAGATGTTTGAATGATTTAGGCAGGAAATTGAGATTATTGGCTGTGATAGCAAGATACCTGAGAAGATACAAGCCATAAATATCATTCGGTAGCAAGCTAGACCTAATGAGTTGTTGCTCAATATTTAACACCTTAAGAAGTGTAAAAGTGTTTGAGATAGTTGCTAACTGCTCTTGTGTCACATCAATAATCTCATCCCATTCTGAGGAAAATGCCGACAAAGAATGGACGTGTTTACCAAAAGGACTCCTCCTACTCCTCCTTTTGTTGTAGCAACTGAGGTAGAAATGAGATGGATTCTTTTCTGCAGCTAATAATATGTCCATAGTAGAGGAATGGAAACAAAGACGACCACGAGTTGAAGAAGAAGAAGAAGTATTCTCATCATCTAACTTTTGCACCTCATCATCTATTACCTTAAATAAATTTTTCCTTGTAGCTTCAATTTTGCAGAAATCATGAATTGCATCGTGGATGCGACACATTTTTATTTGACCATCTGCTCTTCTTTTCCTCACAATCACAAGATTTCTATCAACAAGATCATTCAAATATTTTTGAGCTTCAACTTCTACGTCTAAATGGTATCCAAACTCATCTACAGTTGGAATGAATTCTTCGGCAATCCATAAACGGATTAACTTCCAAACATCAATATCATGTCCTTGGGGAAAATATGCAAAATATAGGAAGCAATTTTTCAACATCTCATGAGGCAAATATTTATATCCCAACTTTATTAGCTCGTGGAAACTCTGGTGTTCTTGAGGAATTCCTGAATCAGCAATTCGTTGCCAGTCATCAATAGTTGTACACGTTCGTAGGACACCAGCAACCAGTACTATAGCAAGCGGTAGTCCTTGGCATTGTTTTGCTATTCTTTTCCCGACAGCTTCTAATGACGAGTCGCTGCAGCCCATTCCACCAAAAACATGATTTTCTATTATCAACCAACCATCATCGTCGCCTAACAATCGTAACTCGTGAGATTTCCAGGTAGGATTTTCTAGAAAGATATGAGTTCGGGTAGTCATCAGGACTCTACTTCCATTCAAATTTTCTGGAAATGCAACTTTCAAAGAATCCCAAACTTCTTTTCCCCATAGATCATCCAATACAATGAAGTATCTTTTAGCCTTCAATAAATTCTTTATTTTATCTCCCAATTCATCTTCTGAATCCATGCTAAAGTCTTCTGTATGCTTGGTAATTTGAGATAGAATGTTGATGAATTCTTGCCTTCTATTAAAGCACTGTGAAACATGAACCCATATGCGGCAATCGGTGAACTTTTGTTTAATTTCCGGGTCTTTAAAAAGCATTAAAGCAAGGGTAGTTTTGCCAGTACCACCCATCCCCACAATTGGGATGACAATGAAATTATTGGATCCCTCCAATAAACGATCTTTTATGGTTTCCAAATCATTCTTAAAACCCACTATCTTATTTTCATGCACCGGTCCACCCTGAAAATTTAAAGGAGAAAATTCATGAAAACACGAAACCCATACTAATCAAGTGCTGTGGGAGGGTGAAGGATTGTTATGCCGTGGACCCAGGTCCACCTTGTACCTGGGTCTACATTCACATACACTATACTCTACATTCACAATTTGTAAACATCACATTTACACATTACAGGATTATATGTTTAGTAACTATACTCTACATTTACATACACTATATTCTACATTCACAATTTGTAAACTCCACATTCACACATTCAAAACTCTATATTCACAAGTCCTATACTCCACATTCACAACTTGAGAACTCTACATTCACACATTACAGGGCTACAAGTTGTGCAAATTATATGGTGGACCATGGTCCACAATGCATTGTGGACCACGATCATAGCTGATACTGCAGTTGTGTTCAAAGGATACTGCAGTTGTGTTGAAAGGAAACTGCAGTTGCACGGAACAGAGCCCATTCATCCGTTCAAGACAACTGTAGTATCCGTTCAACACAACTGTAGTATCCGTTCAACACAACTACAGTTCCAGATGGATGACACGGCCTTTGTTCCGCGCAACTGCAGTTCCAGATGGATGACACGGCCTCTGTTCCGCGCAACTGCAGTTCCCTTTCAACACAACTGCAGTATCATTTCAACACAACTGCAGTATCAGTTTCACACAACTTCAGTATCAACCATGACCCATGGTCCACAATGTATTGTGGACCATGATCCATAGTATAATGACTGACAAGTTGCTAGAACTTCTTAACTCTATTACAGATTCACACATGCATAACTCTACATTCACGATTTCTATACTCCATATTCACAATTTGAAACCTCCACATTCACACATTTCTGGACAACTCTACATTCACACAATCATAAATCTACATTCACAATTTCTATACTCTACATTCACACATTTTTTGATAACTCTATATTCAGCAATATGTTTACTAATTAAAAAAAAAAAAGAAAAAAGGACAAAAACGACAAAAACAACGTAGTTTTGGACCCAGTCCACCTTGCAAGGTGGACCTGGGTCCACAGCATAATTTGCCGAGGGTGAAAGGAAACAAAATTGAAATTCACTTTCAAATCATTAGTACAATGTGCACTGTCCAAATGTTCAAATTAATTCTAATACTTGCCTTTGAACCACAAAAGGGCGGAACAAACTTTGAATTTTATAGCCTGTCAAACTATAGTGCTTTTTAGTCTGTCTCGCCAAATCTAACCATTTTGGCGAGGTGCACTGAAGTCCGCTTAGTATGTATACATTACTAACATTAGTGTGTATATATACATAATTTTATATAGAGTAATTAATATTACAAATGATCATCTAATTATTGAGTTAGTACTCTTTTTAGTCCTCAACTTTCAATTCGATCAATGACTTTCATTTTTTTACCACAAACAAATATTCATCTGTTATAATTTCTGTTAAATGGTTATTTAAAAAAAAAGGTTATTATTGTCAAATCAATTAATATGATTATGATTATCTCTTTTAGAAAATAAGTGGGTTAATTTAATATGAATGTGATCCATGGATTGCTCGAGCCTAATGCCAGACTGCCTAACCCAAGTATCCCAACACCATCAATTATAATTGTTAAATAAATGCATTTTGGAAAAATTTCCAACCGAGTTGTTCAAATAGTTGACTTGATAACAACAAGCATTAAAGTTTTAGAGATTTTAGTTGTTCAAATAGTTGACTTGATAACTCGATCGTACCAAAAATGAAATCTACTCAATAATCAAATATAAACAATATCCAATCAAATATTACCACATAGCCAAAGACCTTGTGGTCTAGTGGCACCCGGTGTCCCGGTTCACACTCCCACATGAATGATGGGAGTGGGTTTGAGCCTCAGTGGAGGCAATTGTTGACTCTTTGTGCCACTGTAACGATTTTAGTTTAAGAAGAAGAATATTTTAGCTTAACAATATAAAAATATTTTATATATTTATAATAATTTTACTTTACATTTTACAGTATGACTTTTATATCTATTAACTTAACTTTTATTAATATTGAAATTAATTATGTTGACATATAATTCTTAAAAGATGTAATCATAATCATATTCAATTAACTCACATAATTCTTTGAAAGATGTAATCATAATTATATTAATTAATTTGATGATAATACCCCTAGATTTGACCGTCATTAAACAAAAAATTCAATGGAGGACTATTTGTGGTAAAAAAATAAAAAATAAAAGTTAAGGTACTACGTATTTTGGTCAAATTGAAAGTCGAGAGCTAAAAGGAGTACTAACCCAATAGTCAAGAGGACTATTTGTAATATTAACTTTTATATAATTACATATATAAATATATGTTTTTTTTTATATTGACAAAAAGTGTATTACTAATTAATATATTGTATAAATGATTTTTTATTGACTTATTGATTAATGCATTATGTATTTGACAGTTTATTAGAACTTATTACTTTATTAGTTATTATTGTGTTGAACAAATTAATTAAAAATGCATAATGTATGTTTGAAATTTTCAAATTAGTTTAGTATATGCTTTTTATCAGTTTTATATTAATTTGAGAGTTAATTCCAATTTCGGTCCTAGATTTATAGGAGACAATCCACTTTTAGTCATTTTTTATTAAAAAATCCTCATTTGGTCCTAGTGTTATTGTGGCATGACCAATTTTAGTTCACCATCAACAAAATTGTTGAAATATCGTTAAATACAAAGACATTTCAATAATTTCTATACAAAGTATGTTAAACCGCTATATTTTTTATGTTTATGTTTTTGAAAACATTTATAATTGATGATCGAAATGTCCTTGTATTTAACGATATTTAAACTGATTTGTTGATAAAGGACCAAAAATGGTCCTGTCACAATAACACTAGGACCAAAAGTGGATGTTCTAATAAAAAAGGACTAAAAGTGGATTGGCACCTATAAATCTAGGACCAAAAATGGAATTAACTCTAATTTTTATTTATGTTTCAAATTTTTTAATTTTGGCGGGCTTTGCTTAGCCTCGCGGGCCTAAGGTGGAGATAGGCCGGCCTTTTTTAGGCTCGCCCACCCGGCTTGCAAATCATTATTGTTTGGACCATGGTCCACGTAGCTGCAAATTATGCCGTGGACCCAAGTACACCTTGCAAGGTGGACCTGAGTCTAATACGATGCCGTTTCACTATTTTTTTTTTAAATAAAAATACTAAATATATAGCCCTGAAATGTGTGAATGTGAAGGTTTCAAATTGTGAATATGGAGTATAGAATTTGTAAATGTAGAGTTATGAATGTAAATTAAATGCGCTTAGATTCTTAGAACGTAACTGAATTGAATGAATGGCAATTTTTGAATTGAACAACTAACGCAAATGAAATGATTTGAAATAATGATAATTTGAGAATAGTAGGTAAGTTTTTGTGGTACATACGTACCTTGGGTGGGCGCAGATCAATGTGTTTGTAGTCAAGTAGGTATAGAAAGTCTTGATCGTGGTCTTTGCCAATCCTTTTCATCTTTGCTCTAATGGACTGGATCTTACTCACATGGACTCTGGGCTTTGCTAAATATGCAAAGTTGTCCAATTGTAAGAGATGTTTTCCTTGATGCTTCTTCTCCAGTGCAAAGTAGTTGGCAACCGCATCCCACGCCTCATTCACAAGCAATCGGAATTTTTTCACAACTACTCTCAAAACACGGTGTTCATTGGCATATGGGTTCTTGCAAGCTTTCACTAGCTTCTCTTTAAACCCTTGAATGAGGGAGGTCATGTCCTGTATCTCTGCCTGCTCAGACTCCAGCGGGCCGTAACAAACCAGGTTTTCATCGACAATTTTCACCAGCTTCTCTATCACCACCTTTATATCCTCTATCACTTTGTCAATGACTGTCATCAGTCCCTCTCTCTGTAGAAATATATAGAAAATACAACTATAATAATGCTCACACTGCACGGATCGGATTGCTCATAATTTATTATATATATATATATATATATATATATATATATATAATGTACTATACGTACGTACCTGGATAGATAGCTGAACTCCTCGGGTTTTGTACATGCTGATGAGGGATTGAAGGTCAGTTTGGTGTTGTTGGCGAATCATATCCACCTCTGTCTTAACAGACTGGATCTCACTCTCACAAGATTTCAACTTTTTTATATTGATTGGTAGCGGAAAAGTTCTCAAGGCTTTGTCTTCGTACATCTTCTTCTTCAGTGCAATGTAGTTGGCAACCGCATCCTCGGCTTTATTCACAACAGTTTGGAAGTTTTTGACTATCAAAACATCCACACATGCAAATGGGTTCTTGTAAGCTTCCACCAGCCTGGCGTTAAACGTTTCGATGTCGGATGTCAGATCCTGTATCTCCGAATCTAGGACCACAAGAGGAATCCCCCAACTCTGCTTCACATTATTATTATTATTGTATGCGGCTACAGTTTGAACCAGCCTATCTACCGCCTCACTTACCTCTTGCTCTATCACCATGTCCATGGCTGCCGTCATTGGTACCTCTCTCTGTACGTTAACAACAGGAATTAAATGCATGCATTATTTGATATCTGATCGAGTGCATATTAATTATATTTATTATAATTAGTAATTACCTTTTCAGAGGTTATGACGAGCTTGATTTCATCGTTTCTTCCTTTGATCTCGTTTGCTGACTTAACTGCATTTTCACTCATGTGAAACAATTCCATTACCTTAAGGGTATGTACGTTACCAAAACATTCTGGAATTCTTTCAAGGGAGCTGCAGTTTCGAAGGACTAGACCTCTTAAAACAGGAAAGCTGATATGGGTGGCCAGCTTCCAAGTTACTAGGTTCGTCCTTCCAATGCGGAGATATTGAAGCCTTCCGAAAACAACATTATTGCTTAGTTCCCAATTCTTCCCCTTGAATGCATAGTCATCCAACTTCAGCACCTCAAGCTCCTCCAACAACCCCAATACTGCTAGGTCTTTCCACTTAAACAGTGTGCCGGAGAAGCTCAACTTTTTTAGCTTACATGCAAACTTGTCTAGAATAGGAACAGTTAACACTTTATTATACTGTCCATAGAGCTTCAAGTTTTCAAGGCACTTGAGCATTCCAAGATTGTTGAGCAAGCAAATATTTTTCTTTTCCTCTAAAAGTTTAGATAAATTCCCACGAACACCCAATTTTTGGAGATTGGGCGTTCTACTAAAGATCTCTTTTGTGCAACTTGTGGGTGATATTGTAGAAAGTGTGCGAATAGTTTTTCCTCCAGAGTTATTAGTTTTGGGAGGAAAGGGTAATTGAGTAGAGGTGTTGGTGCGTACATGTCTTAACTTTTCCATGTTCCATATGCCTCCCTCAATTTGTAGGGTCCTTGCTGTGGTTTTGATCACTAAAGTCTCCAATTCACGAAGATTTTTGAATGATTCGGGGAGGAGATTGAGATTGCTTGTGATGGCAAGATACTTGAGAAGATATAAGCCATACACCTCGTTCGGCAACAAGTCACAATTGATGGATTCAATATTCAACACCCTAAGAAGTGGAAAGCTGTTTGGGATGGTTGCTAATTTCTCATGTGCAAGACGAGTCTCACTCTTTTGTGTGGAAGACAGCAACAAAGAACGGATATGTTTGCCAAACCGATATGAACTCCTCCTTTGGTTGTAGCAATTGAGGAACAAACCTGCAGATGATTTATCTTCTGTTGCATCATCAAGTATGTCTGCAGTAAAGGAGTGGAAACCAAGACGGCGAGTTGACGATGAACAAGTATTCTCATCATCTAATCTTTGCCCCTCATCCATTATGTGGAATAAATCTTTCCTTGCAGCTTCGTTTTTGCAGAACTCGTGCAATGTGTCATGGATGCGGCATGTTTTTATTTTACCATCTGCTCTTCTTCTTATCACCTTCACAAGATTTCTATCAACAAGATCATTCAAGTATTTTTGAGCTTCAACTTCTACATTGTCTAAAGGGTATCCCCACTCATTTACAATTGGAATGAATTCTTCAGCTATCCACAAACGAACCAACTTCCATATAGCAATCTCATGTCCCATGGGAAAATATGCAAAATACAGGAAACAATTTTTCAACTTCTCATGAGGCAAATCATCATAGCTCAACTTTACTAGCTCATGGTAGCTTTGGTCTTCTCGATTAATTTCTAGAAGCGGATTATCAGCCACTCGTTGCCAGTCCTTAGAAGTTATACATTTGCGTAGGATACCAGCTACCACAACTAGAGCTAGTGGCAATCCGTTGCATTTTTTTGCTATTTGTAGCCCGAGCTTTTTTAAAACTTTGTCACTACATCCCTCTGTACCAAAAACATTATTTTTAATAAGCGACCAACCATCTGTATCACTTAACTTTCTTAAATTATGAGATTTCCAGGTAGAATCAACCACATTGTCATGCCTGGTAGTCACCAAGACTCTACTTCCATTCATGTTTTTAGGGAATGCAGTTTGTAAAGAATCCCAATCTTTTCTTTCCCATACATCATCCAATATAATGAAGTACTTTCGGTCCTTTAAAAGGGTCTGAATGGTATCTTTCAACATTTCTTCAGACTTGGTGGTTAAGTCTTCAGTACTCTTAGTGATTTGATATATGATGCTAATGAATTTATGTTTTCTATCACACCATTTTGAAACAGGAACCCAAATGCAAACCAAATCGTTGAGAGTGCTTAGTTCGTCAAAAAGCATTCTGGCAAATCTAGTTTTTCCAGTACCAGTCATCCCAATAATTGGGATGACATCAAAATTATCGGATGCCCCTAATAAACGAGATCTTACTGCTTCCAAATCTTTTTCAAAGCCGAATACTTTGTTTTCCTCAGCTGTTGGTCGAGCCTGAACGTGTAAAGAAGGAACCAAAAAAAAAACATTACTGATCAAGTGCTAAGACGATAATGTTGGTAATCGTTGAATAAGTCGATATATCAAATATATATATATATATATATAGAAATCTGTTCAAATGTGGTCGCGCCTTTCCGTGCGGTCGGTGCGGTTTACACCACTCAATGTTAAAAAATGCACCACTCAATGTTAGAAAACGCACCACAATGAAAATACACAAAACAGCATAAAACACACCACACACCCAAAATAATGCACCATAACTCCCCTGCCCCTAATGGTGTATTTGCTAATACTATGTGGTGTATATTTGCATACCTAGTGGTGTGTTTTCTGGTGATACGTACCTAATGATGCATATTTGAGTGGTGCATTTTATATCATTGAGTGGTGTGTATTTGTATACATAGTAGTGAGGCCGCACTGACCGCATGTTAAGGTGCGGCCACACCCGATTATGACCCTATATATATATATATATATATATATATATATATATATATATAACCATAAAGGGTTTCTTTAAACTTGCGGTTTAAACCCAACAAAAAGAAACATAAATCCAAGTTGTTTGTACACATATTTTCCTTAAAACCGATTCGCTACTTTCTGAGGGTGCTAGGTGTTAAACCCATAGCTTGAACTAGTATTTAGATGATTTTGTTATTTACTATTCTTTAGGCTTTAGTTTTGATTCTGTTGTAACTTCTTTTTGTAGAGTGCTATATATACCTTCAGTGTAAATCATCAATGAAATCAATTCATTCCTACTCTTTACATGGTATCAAGAGCTAGCAACTATTCTTACTTTTTTTTTTTACTCTTTTCCTTTTCCTTAGCCTACATTGCTACACAATGTCTACCACAACTGAAACAACCGCAATTATACACCCATAGTCCAAATTACTGCTCCTGCGAATTTCCCTATTAAGCTTACTTCCTCCAACTTTTCAGTTTGGAGACGACAAATCAAAGCCACTTTAAGTGGCTTCAATTTACTAGGCTACATTGATGGAAGTACTGTAGCCCCATCCCAGTTTTCCGATGTCGCGAAATCTATTCCAAATCCTAGCTATACAAATTGGTACCGTCAAGATCAAATTATAATTAGTGTCCTCCTTGGAAGCTTGACCCCATTCAACCACTCATCTCTTCCGCTGAAACCTCTCATGCAGCTTGGGAGTCATTAACAACGTGCTTTGCAAACACCTCACGTGGGCGAATTGTCTCGCTTAAATCCAAGTTAGCCCGTAATCCACGAGGTAATCGATCCATTGTTGATTATCTGAACGATATGAAGGTCATTACTGATGATCTTGCTCTCGCACAATGCCCAGTGTCCGATGAAGATCTTACGGTTCACATTCTTACTCAGATTGGTGAAGAATACAACTCTGTTGTATCAGCTGTACGTGTCCGAGAGTCTTCACTATCACTCTTTGAGCACTTTGAGATACTCACAGACCATGAGCGTATGCTAAAGGAAGCAGATGAGTCCCGGCAGAATGTTATTGCCATTGCGAATGTTACTCAACGGTCCTCAAACAATGGTCGTTCATCTCAAGGTAATTCTTATATGAATCGGCACAATCGTAGTCAGTTTGCAAATAACAATTCTCGACCACCGTGGCAAAATTACAACAGTGGACGAGCCTCCCAGAATGGTTTGGTGTGTAAGTTCTGTAATATTCCTGGACATGAGGTACGTTATTGTCGTAAGCTAATCCGATTTTTGACAGAGAATAATACCTCGCATGTTCAATCCGCAAGCTCGAGCCCGACCCCGTCTGTCAATACGTCTACGACACAACCTATGCTGACACACCCGTGGTTATTTGATAGTGGCGCTTCTCACCATACCACGTCGAGTACTTCACCGCTACATACTTTCAGCGAATATGGTGGTCCAGATGAGATACGCCTGGGTGATGGTAAGTGTCTTCCTATAACTCATATTGGTCACACTACCCTTTCTACACCATCCCGACCTCTTTCCCTTAATAATGTTTTGTGTGTTCCTACGTTACATAGGAATTTAGTGTCTGTTTCTCAATTATGCCACGCTAACTCTATTTCGATTGAATTCTTCTCTAATTTCTTTCTCGTGAAGGATTGTCGAACGGGGGTACCACTGATGCAGGGGGAGACCGTTGATGGTGTCTATTACGCTCCTACCTCATTTATGCCTCAAGTCAATGCAACGAATTTGGTGTCTCTGTCAGATTGGCATCATCGTTTGGGTAACCCCTCTAATAAAATACTTGTTCTGTTTTAAGTCGTTGCTTCAATGTTTCCAACTTTCCATTAAATCGTTTTCACTCTATTTCTTGCAACATTAATAAGAGCCACAAATTACCCTTTGTAAAAAATTCTATGGCGAGCTCGCCTCTAGAACTAATTTATACTGATGTTTGGAGCTCGTCACAAAAATCAATTGATGGCTATACTTACTATGTTATTTTTGTTGACCACTTTACAAAATACATTTGGTTCTACCCACTCAAAAAAAAGTCAGATGTGGCTCTTATTTTTCCACAGTACAAAAGACTTGTAGAAAATTATTTCAATAAAAAAATACTCTCAATATTCTCAGATAATGGAGGAGAATTCATTAAACTTGTTCCTACATTTAATAATGAGGGGATTTTTCATTTCACCACTCCCCCTCATACCCCTGAGCATAACGGAACGGCTGAACGTCGTCACCGCCACATAGTTGAGACTGGTATGTCATTATTACATTCAGCTTCTTTACCTTTGTCTTTTTGGTCTCATGCGTTCCAAACTGCAGTTTATCTCATAAATAGGTTGCCCACACCTATCTTGGGTAACCAATCTCCTTTTGCTGTCTTATATAAAACTCAACCCAATTATGCTAAGCTCCAGCCGTTTGGATGTTTATGTTTTCCCTGGCTAAAATCGTACCGCTCACATAAACTTGAGCCTAAATCATCTTCTTGTATTTTTTTGGGTTACTCAAATTCAAAGTCTGCCTATAAATGCTATGAACCTAATAAAAAAAAAGGTTTTCTCTCTACGAATGTTAAATTTGTTCCAACCCAACTTCCCTACAAAACTCTAAATGTGGATGATTCTGCAATTTCAACCTCTCGAGTCACAAATAATGTTTGTCCATTTTCCAATCTAGTTACACAGCCACGTCCGTCTAGACATGCAAATACAACTCCTACGTATGATTTTCAGGTTTCTCAACCGTCCGTGCCAGCTCCGTCGCCGATAGCAACTCCTCCGCCGGCGGTCGATCTCTTCCAGTCTCAACCAACGTCCGTGCCACCTCCATCGCCATTAGCTCATGTTTCGTCGCCCAGTAGTCGTTCTCCGGTGTTGTCTCCACCACGTACGTCATCGCCTCCTTCGGCGTCATCCCCTAATCCGACGTTATCTCCTCTTCCAGCGTCATCTCATCCACCAATGTCGTCCCCTGAACTGGCGTCATCCCCTCCTCAGGCGTCGTTCCCCACATCGGCATCATCCCCCACTCCAACTTCGTCTAGTAGCACACCGGTAGTCGCTCCACGTCAGGTACCTACTACTCGACCTGTCCAGAACCGCAAGCCTAATCCTAAATATTTTGGTCTTTCATTTGTCAATACCGCCTCATCAGTACATCCCTTACCTCCTCGTCTTGAACCTAACACCATCACCCAAGCGTTGAGAGATCCTTTGTGGCGTATGGCAATGGACGAAGAGTATGAGGCTTTACTACGGAATATCACTTGGGTTTTGGTACCATGACAATCCAAACCGGTAATTGGGTGCAAATGGGTGTTCCGGGTTAAATGTAAGCCAGATGGTTCTGTTGACAAGTATAAGGCACGGCTTGTAGCGAAAGGGGTATTTACAGCAAGCTGGGCGTGATTTCTTTGAAACATATAGCCCAGTAATGAAACTTGTTACTATACGTGTGGTTATTTCTTTTGCATTGCATAATAATTGGCCTATACGGCAGTTAGACATTAATAGCGCATTTTTGAATGGAACGTTGACTGAAACTGTTTTTATGGAACAACCACCGGGTTATGTTAATGTGGATTTTCCTTCTCATGTTTTTCAGCTTAAAAAAGCTTTGTATGGCCTTAAACAGGCACCGCGAGCCTGGTACCTTGAGCTTAGCCGTTTTTTGTTGCGTTATGGTTTTGTTAAGTCATAGGCAGAAACTTCCTTATTTGTTTACTCAGCTAATGGCATTCTCATGTACATTTTGGTGTATGTCGATGATATCCTACTGACCGGGAGTAGTGTTGTATGTGTTGAGCAGTGTGTACGAGCATTGTCTAATGCCTTTGCATTGAAAGACTTGGGTCATGTTCATCATTTTCTAGGTGTGGATGTCATTTCGACTATGGCTGGTATGTTTTTGTCCCAATCACAATATATTTCTAATATTTTGGTCAAATTTCACATGGATGGTGCTAAGCCAGTTTCCACGCCCATGAGTTCTTCAGAGGTTCTCCCTTTGCCGGACTCTTCTACAGTTGTTGATCCTACAGGTTATTACAGGCTTATTGGTATGTTGCAATATTTGAGCATTACTCGTCTAGATGTTTTGTTTGCTGTGAATCGTTTGTCACAGTTTATGCATGCACCATCTACGACTCATTGGTCCACTGCGAAGCGTGTTCTACGCTACCTTAAAGGGACATTGTTCCATGGGCTATTTCTCAAAGGTACCACTTCTTTTCAACTTACTGCCTTTTCTGATTCCAAAGGTACCACTTCTTTTCAACTTACTGCCTTTTCTGATTCTGATTGGGGTGGCTCTTTTCAACTTACTGCCTTTTCTGATTCTGATTGGGGTGGCTCCAGCACTTTGGGTGCCTTTTCTGATTCTGATTGGGGTGGCTCCAGCACTTTGGGCCGTTCTACCACTGCTTATGTTTTGTACCTCGGGGGTAACATTGTTTCTTGGAAGTCAATGCGTCAGAAGTCAGTTTCTCGTTCTTCCACTGAGGCAGAATACCGTGCCCTTGCGAATGCTACTGCTGAGGTTTTGTGGGTTCAACATCTCTTGCGAGAGCTACACGTGGTACTGAAAAGCTCTCCTATTTTACTATGTGATAATCTTAGTGTATATGTCTGCAAGAATCCTGTGTTCCACTCTAGAATGAAGCATCTTGCCCTTGACTATTTCTTTGTTCGTGATTGGTGACGTCGGGTGCTTTGGTTGTTCGTCATCTTTCCTCCAAAGAGCAGCTCGCTGATATCCTCACAAAGCCGTTGAGTCGTGCGCCTTTTCAACTTTTTCGGTCCAAGATTGGAGTCTCCGATGGATCCTCCATCTTGCGGGGGCATGTTAAACCCATAGCCTGAACTAGTTTTTAGATGATTTTGTTATTTACTATTCTTTAGGCTTTAGTTTTGATTCTGTTATAACTTCCTTTTGTAGAGTGCTATATATACCTTCAGTGTAAATCATCAATGAAATCAATTCATTCTTACTCTTCACACTAGGAACGTTGTAGCGTCAGTCTCCTAGGATAAAACTGATTACAACCTTAAGTTAGTTTGAGTACTCAAACGAAAGGTCCGGCGAACGAGAACAATGGAAGAGCAATCCGTACAATTTACGGAAGTAATTGGCAGAATTTCTCTTTCTAAGAAAACGATTTTGAAAGAGAAGGAAACAAAATTCATATTTTGACAATTCAAAATCAGCAGCTAAAAAAATTTTGCCAACACCACAACGCTCAATCTCCCGGGATAAAACAAATTAGGACATTAAGTTTGAGCACTCAAACGAAAGGTCCGGCAAACGAGAATAATGGACGAGCAAACCGTACAAATTACGGAAGTGATTGTCATAATTTCTCTTTCTAAGAAAACGATTTTGAGAGAAGAGGAAAGAAAATTCAGTCGACCTTAAGTTTGAGCACTCAAACGAAAGGTCCGGCGAACAAAAACAATAATGGGCGAGCAAACCGTACAATTTACGAAAGTGTTCCGTAAGAACAATAATGGGCGAGCATACCGTACAGTTTACGGAAGTGATTATCAAAATTTCTCTTTCTAAGAAAACGATTTTGAGGGAGGAGGAAACAAAATTCATATTTTGACCGGTCAAAATCAATAGCTAAAAAAAACCCCTAAATAAATCATATTAGTAACCCCATAGAATTCAATTAGAGAAAGCCTCTATGCTATACAATTCAATATGATTTTTTTTAAAAAAAAAAAAAGCAATAATGGGCGAGTAAACCGTACAATTTACAAAAGTGTTCCGTAAGAACAATAATGGGCGAGCAAACCGTACAGTTTACGGAAGTGATTGTCAAAATTTCTCTTTCTAAGAAAACGATTTTGAGGGAGGAGGAAACAAAATTCATATTTTGACAGTTCAAAATCAACAGCTAAAAAAGCCCCCACTAAATAAATCATATTAGTAACCCCCATAAAATTCAATTAGAGAAAGCCTCTATGCTATACAATTCAATATGAATTTAAAAAAAAAAAAAAAAAAAGCTCTTGTATATATAGTGGTGCAAACCCACTTTCCAAGCCAACATGGGACAAGTGCTTTTACAAAATCTTTCCACCTTCATTTTCCAACTCAAATGGGTCTACTTTGAGAATCAATTTCTCATTCATCTACTATCCATTTTGAGCGTACAATGTATCAATTTCTTTGTCTCACTATGAAGAACTCGAATCTACTTTAATCCAACTCAAAAAGAAAGTAGACCCCACATATATTTGTATCATAAAATAGCCACTTTCTATGCCGTTTTATGCTAATATTCCATCAGATAATAACAAAGATTAAATTTATTTGCAGATCTTTGAATGTTTAAACTCTAATTTTTAGCAAAGGAGTGTACCAATTCATAAGAAATATTTTAATGGTAAAAAATTTCTGGCTTAATATTCTTCATCTGTATACATGTCATTATTTGATTGGTTTATTTAATATTTAATTAATAATTAATAAATAAATTCAATTTTTAACTTGTTATAGGATCTACCAATTTATGAGTAGTCAATGAAGGTAAAGAGTTTCATTATCACATTAAGAAAAAAAAATTATTCATATTTTAACGTGGCATATATATGCCCTATAATGAAAAGAATCCGAAAATGCATGCCCAGAATAGATGATGGCTATGTTTGGCAAACCTAGCTGAAAAGGTAGCTGAAAGCTTAAAAGTAGCTGAAAAGCTATAAGCTCGAAGCTGAAATCTGAAGAGCTGTTAAGCTAGTTGTTATGCTTAAAAGTGTTTGGTAAACTTAACTTTTTGATAAGCTGGTAAATGTAAAAAGACTAAAAAGGACATCTTCATACAATTTAAATAATTTTAAATTTAAATATGTTTGTTTATATATTAAAATATAAAATAATGAAATCAATATTTTTAAATAAAATATAAAGTAAGAACATATATTTGAAAATATATAAAGTAAAAAAAAATGTTTATAATTCATAAGATTAGTTCATAAAAAAATTAAGAGTTTATTACCAAAATAGTCCCTCGACTATTGTGAAATTACCAATTTGGTCCTCAACAATTTTTCGTGACCAATTAAGTCTATCGACTTTGAAAAATTTAACCAACTTGGTCCTCCGTTTATTTTTCTGTTAAACATCCATTAAATCGGGACCAAATTTGTAATTTTGCTATAGTCAATGGACCAAATTGGTAATTAATTTTCACTGAAATGGTCCCTTGACTATAGAAAAATTACCAATTTGGTCCTGATTTAACGGATGTTTAACGGTAAAATAAACGGAGGACCAAATTGGTTAAATTTTTAAAAGTCGAGGGACTTAATTGGGCACAAAAAATTGTTGAGGACCAAATTAGTAATTTTGTAATAGTTGAGGGACCATTTCGGTAATAAACTCAAAAATTAATGTTCAAACACAAATGTCAAACTGAAATTACAACCAAACATAATTGAAAAAAAATGTCAAAA
The DNA here is from genome assembly GCF_003576645.1 of Ipomoea triloba. Lineage (NCBI taxonomy): Eukaryota > Viridiplantae > Streptophyta > Magnoliopsida > Solanales > Convolvulaceae > Ipomoea > Ipomoea triloba. The sequence continues at coordinate 8,785,691 of NC_044930.1, forward strand.
GGGTTTTAATTGAGAGGGGTAAAGGATGCCATTTATTTAAAATAATAAGGATAAAGATGGAAAAAAGTTAAAAAGCTACTAGCTTATTTTTTAAAAGCTACCCCAAGTAACATTTCAAAATAAGCTCTTATTTTAAGCTACTAGCTTATTTTGAGAACATTACCAAACAGAGCTTATAGCTTATTAATAGGTCAAAATAAGCTATAAGCTCCTAAATAAGCTCTGTAAAACAGAGCCGATATGTTACGTACACCTATTGAATGTGCCAATTACACTTGCTAATTATGCTAGACCATCCTATTGGTTCTTGCTTTATAATGGTCAACAATCTTTGAGAGGATTTTTAGTAAGAATATGGTATTTTCTTGTGTGTTAGACTTGGATAATTCTCCGTGTAATTAAGTTAGTAATTTAAAACCCCTAAAAAAATTCATTTATAAAAGTATTATCAAATTGTTCAATCAACAAAGGATCAAAGGTAGTGAATGATGAGTAGTGAAGGATGTTGACAAGTGGAGAAGTAAGACATCCTCAGCTCATAGTAAAGCTTAATTAAGCAGTATTATATTGTAAGTATAGTTCAAGAATGCTTATGATTTGTCTTAAATTATTCAGAGTTTGAGATCGAGTCTCATGTTTACAACCAAGCTAAATTTTGGAAGGAGATTTGAGGAGAAACGGCAACCTCTATACCTCCATTATAAGTTTATTAGTTTAAATGTGTTTGTAATTTTGCTTTAAAATTTAAAAATAATGTTAATAGTAAGAATTGAACTCTTAATTTATCCTTTATTCTTAACCTAGATTAATTAAATGCTAAAGAATTTTCAAAAAAATAAAAATTTAAATGCTAAAGGCATTTATTAAATTTTTTGTATAACAATATATTTATTTAAATCATTCACTAACATTATATAGTTATATAATTATAACGCACACGCACGCGCGCGCACACACACACATTAATGATCAAATGAGAACTGCACCATAGGTAAGAATGTGAGAACCAACATGAATGTACACAATCTACTCCAAGGTAGATTGTGTGCATTGTGTGCATTTATATTGTAGTTCACAGTTCTTACCTAAGGAGTAGTGGTCCCTTGAACGCAAGCATATATATATATATATATATATATATATATATATATATATATATATATATATATATATAACTTAGTCATATTATGTTTTTAAATTTTTACAAGTCTTAATTAATACGTTTAATTGTAATTTTATATTAATATTAATATAATTATATATATAACTAATGTAAATTTTATTTATTACATAAATTAAGTAAAGTTATAAATTATACATTTTATAGACTTCATAACTTAATAATATTATAATTATAAAGTAAAAATAAAAATATTACATATAAATTATATCAATGTTAAATAAACTATAAGTATATTTCAAACTAGGACGACATATACACTAATAAATACGGAGTATAAAGTTATACATAATTCAATTAATCTAAACCGACATTTCTAAATTCTAACTAAAAATAATTAATATACTTACACAGTTACACTATAATATAATATATACAGTAAGCTTTTAACTTTTCATTATTTATTATTAATAATTTATATTGTAATATATTTATTAAAATTTTATTTAAAAATGTAATAAAAATATATTGAAGGTGAACTCACATATAAATTTCATGTGTGTTATGTTTCGCATCATTTCTATAAGAAGAATAGTTTTCAATAGTTCGAGTTATCGGGCTAGCCCATTTAATTTTGGGCTAGCCCTATTGGGTCATCGGCCTTATCGGTTTCGGGCTCATCGGACTAATATTTTTTATCTAGTTAACCCGTTCGAGCTATAGCTCTGTCGGTTTTGATTTTATTGGGCCAGCCCATCGGGTTCGGGCCCGATTATCATCTCTTTATATTAGTGTATATTACTAATATTTGTGAGTCTATAGGTAAGAACATGAGAATTACATGAATGCACTGAAAATACTATACAAATGCACTGCAACTACTCTAGGGTCTGCATTTGTCCTCCAAGCATGCTTGGAGTATATTCGTTGCATTCATGCTGTATATTCAGGTGAAAACATCTCTTAATGTGAGAACATGCGGAATTCTTTGGTAATGCACGATAAGTTCTACATGAATGCACAATAACTACTCCAGCTTCATGACTAGTACACGAATGCATCACACATTCGTGTAATAATTAACGTGAATTCATGTAGTAGTTTTGGTGCATTCATGTAGTAGTCACGGAGCTAAAGTAGTTATTGTACATTCACGGAGAACTTATTGTGCATTACTGAAGAAGTCCGCATGTTCGCATGTTAAGGCCGGTCCGCACCTTAATGGGACCCTATGTACACATACATACATAATATATATATATGTGTGTGTGTGTATTAATACATTGTATAAATAATTTGTTGTTAACTTATGGATTAATGCATTATGTATTTGACTATTTATTAGGGCTTATTACTTTATTAATTAGTTATTGTTGTGTTTAATAAATTAAAATTGCATTATTTATGTTTAAATTGCCACTTTCTTAGACATGAATCCAACTGGCAAGTGGTGAACCTGGATCCAGAATTTAGCAGTTTCCAAAGCCACCTTCCCCAGATGTTCATCCTGGTTTAAACAATTAAACGCCGCAAGCTAAGACCACAAGGTTCTGATCAAAACACCACGGCCAGTCGTCTAGCACGCGAGTAATATCCATTTAATGATAGAATTGAAAGAGGAAGCACTCATGTCCAATTTCCTTGATACTCACACCTCTACATGGACGCCAAACACTCGATCGACATAACATGGCAAATTATTGTGTGGACCATAATTTACATAGTGCTGTGTAGACCATAATAAAAAATACATTTTTAATATATAAAGTATACATTATTTGTGTACTAAATGTACATTATATAATATAAAGTACATCCTGTACACAAATAATGTACATCCCCTGAATGCAATGTATATTTTTAATATATTAAAAGTATATTAATTTTATATTGAATGTACATTATTTGATAGTATAGTCCACTCACACAGTACAATAATGATTGCATGACATCTCAGAAGACCGTAAATTTGACGGGACGTTCTGTACTAAGCTTACTAAGCAATCTCGGAAACTTATATCATGTAATAAGGTCCACATAGCTTTGTAAACTCTAAGTTGAAATGATGTCATTTTGATTTTTAGAGTTCAAGAGATTATATAATTTGTTTTTATAATCCACACTATGTAAATTTTGATTTTCCAGGTTGTATCCACATAAATACTAACCTATTCTAGGTATAGAATTTATACTCTTTAAGTATAGAATGTCATAACACAAGACACATACACATTTATATATTTATTTATTTTTAATTTAATTTAGGCACAAAATTTATCTTTATAGGCACAGAATTTCACAACATAAAATTCATAACATAAGACATGCAATATGTTGTGTGTTACAAAGCTACTAATTTGTTTTATGTATGGAATTTAGACTCTTAAGATAAGGTACAAAATTTCACAACACAAGACACATACACATGTTATATATTTACTTAATTATTTTCAAATATGATTTTAGGTACAAAATTTATGTTCATAGACACAGAATTTCGTAACACAAGACGCGTAAATTAATAACATAAGACACACAATATGTATGTTGTGTGTTACATAGCTACTAATTTGTTCCAAATACATAATTTATACTCTTATGGTAAAAAATTTCATTAAACAAGACATACACATACTTCATAGTATTAAAAAAAAAAAACAAAGATAACATGAATTGGACAACCAAACTATCGTCGTCAAAATTAAATAAATTATCGTAAAAAACAATGTCATACAGAGTCCATAGTACACCACGAATCCTGGTCCCGATATAAAGATTGGACTAGTTAATAGCGGGAATTGTTCTAAAAGAATGGGTGGAAAGGCGATGAGAGAAATGATTGTTCAATAAATGTTCTCTCTAGCTAGCCCTCCCTATCTATCTACAATGCAACCTGTTATGGTTTAAAAGCATATTCTACACAATTTACCCATCAATCCGATCCCATATGATATATTTATGTAACGAAATACGATCCAAGTACGGAGTATTTTAATTGCTGAAACCAATATAATAGTTTGAAATAGTTGAACTTAAAAGGAATAGTTGATGTATTACCTGGAGAGTTTTCACATTATTGTATTGGCCTTTGATTTCGAACTGCATGAGATATAGAAGTTCTTTTTCGTGCTCTTGGCGAATCGCTTTCATCTTTGCCCTGATGGACTCTATATCGCTCGCATAGGCGCTGACCTTACCACAAAGTGGAATCCTATCCCAGGACTTTAAAATGACATGGTCTCCGTGTCTCTTATTCAGTACAACGTATTTGGCAATCGTATCCTTGGCTTCATCAACAACAATTCGGAATTTTTTGACTATTACTCTCAAAACATGGTGGTCGTTGGCCCTTGGGTTCTTGAAAGCTTCCCCAAGCCTGGCGGTAAACGTTTCGATCTCGGAGGTGAGATTTATTATCTCAGAATCTATGCCACGAGCCCGCTTTACATTGTCTGTTACAGTTTGGACCAAAGCATTTACCCCCTGTGTTACCAGTTCCTCTAGGACTTTGTCCACGACTATCATCCTTAGCTTGCTTGCTTGCGCTCTCTCGATCACTATCTCGCAGGGAATTGAAGAAATAGGAAATGCAATTATGCAGGAGGTATACACTATACAGTGGATTAGATGCTAATGCGCGCTGAGTGTGAATACTTTAATTTTTTTGAAGTTGACTTTGCATACAATTAGTATTTAGAATGAATTCCATTTTTTGTCCCATTGTTATAGGGAGAGTCTAATTTTAGTTTAGCTTAATTAATTTTGCACATTGCGACCACTGTTATTAAACGTGTTCCACTTTTAGTCTATCATTAGTATTTCCGTCAAGAGGCTGCGTAATCTATCTAGGGATATTTTGGTCTTTCTATGATTGTCTCTTCTCTTTTACTCTTTTTTACGACAACCGGTTCCAATTAATCACTCTATCTCATTGAGAGATCATGGAGGTGGGTCAATCGCCTCCAAAAGTGGTGGTGGAGGCGTTCGATCGTGTCTGAGATATTCTGGTCGATTTGCGTCGTAAGGGGTATACACTATATGTAACTTCGCCTCCAACAATAAACTATGTAAAACTACATATATGTTACTATTTTTTATTTTAAAAAATAATTGTATTGTAATTCAAATGTAGTGTGCCAAACAAAGTAGAACTACTGAATGTGGATATTAGGGTTATAAAATTCATGTACGAAATTATTTTCAAAAATTTGTTGAAAGGAATGGTAAGGCAAGTAATTTAATAAAATATCTCTCCTTCAAATTTTTGAAAATACTAATTTATTGATTATTTATTTCTTTTCAACTTTGTAGAGCTTGGAGAGATTTGGAAGATTGCACTACAATAATCAAGAGATTGATAAAGTTAGAGGCATATAGTCCAAGTTTCTTATTGATGAATGTGTTAATACAATGCTTCTTTAGTACATTAAATAATTGATGTTGATTATTTTAGTTTCAAATTATTATTATTATTATTATTATTATTATTATTACTAGAATTTTCGCCCGTGTGTTGCACAGAATGGATTTGTTATAATATTTTAATAATATTTGTGTCGATATACAATTATATAAATTATAACATCAAATATTATATAGCGCAATTGATGGAATTGGTTGGAAGATCAATTATGTTTTATGATGTTTTCCTTGCTCGAATTATAACAAATAATTGTCCAATTACCCATGCAATGCACGGATAATTTTTTTTATTATATATTGAGATAATAAAAATAAAGAAATTGTAAAAAAAATTCTAATATTGAACGTGTACATTTATTTGATTATAAGATTAGTGCAAAAGTATTACTCAATTAATTGAATAATATATGATTTATTTGTCTACAATTATCTTAAAAAGATCTATATATAATATGACTTATGTAATTATATTATTACTAAAATAAATATGGGAAAAATGAGAAATAATTTAATTATAATTATTATAAAAATAAATTCAACGATCAATGTTTAGCTTAATTAGCATAATAATTATTAGCCAATTATTATTAATCAATTACACTTATATATGTGTAATTATACTTTTATACTTTAAGTATATTCATTTTCACCATATTGCATTTAGTTTTATCTTCTTCCTCCATATTTGAATGAATTAATTTTGATTATTATAAAAATCTAACAACCCATGTCAAATTAATATTTTTAAAGTTTAAATAACTTAAAGTTTTCAAAAGGAAAGTATAATTATTTTTTATTAAAGTTTTAAAATAATTTTTAGTCAATTAGTAATATCTTTTTCCTTTTCCGATAAATGATTTTACTTTTATTAATAGTGTTGATACGTGAATATAGCAATGATATTACCAATTAATAGATATTAATTAATTTCTATTTTACATTTTCTTACCAAATAAGCTTTATTAATTATTTGACCAATAAAATATTTAATAAATTGACTATAAAAGTTTGGGCGGGAAAAATGAAATAGGGAGATTTTATTTTTATATATAGTATAGATAATACGTGTAAGTTTAATTTTGTTTAATTATTGATGTAATATGTGTACCTTTAATCTCCTTTAATTATGTCGTAATATGTGTACCGCTAATTTCCTTAATTGATTAGATAAAATCTATAGTATGGCAAGCTATATTATGGCAAGTATAAAAAACAATTTAAGAATCTCAAAAAAAAAAACAATTTAAGAAAAGTATAATGTGTGAATTAATTTCTTAATTACTATAATTAAAGATTTTATTCAAAAGTAACTATTAGTATAAATTTATGTGTAATAATCTGTGAATTTGAGTAATTTGCATAATTGTATGGACGCAATAATTTGTGAATTAACGTAATAATCTGTGAATTGGAACAATTATCATAATTTTTTAAATATCCTTTAATTATGATGGACTTAATAAGTGTATTATCAATTTACTTAATTGATTATATAAAAATATAAAATTTAAATAATGGAAAGTATTAATTCCTTTATTTCTATAATTTTTAAGAAGGAATTCTCAATGTTTAATTATACCATAATAAATTTAGATGTTAAATACAATTGGTAATTACCACGGGTCATTTAGATGCTATAGTAATTACCTATATATATTACCTAAATAAACAGATTAACATATGGATCAACATTATAAAAAATGATGAAACCTTTTAAGTAAGATACATTAGGAAATGTATCAATTAATTAAAATATGATAGATAGTACCAAAAAAAATTAAAAGTTGACAAAAAAATTATATTAGCAAATTGATTAGCTAGTATCAATCCTGCTAATTTTTCTTAATACTATGTTTGTAATTACCGTTATAAACATATTTAATAGAAAATTTTAATTAGGAACTTATATTAAGCATTTTGGATTATTATTATAATATTATTAATAATATTAATATTAGAAAAATTATATTAAGAATTAAGAATTATTATTATTATTATTATTATTATTATTATTATTATTATTATTATCTTAATAGCAGCAGTATTATATCAATGTAAAAAATTTATATTATTATTATGTATGCAATAGATCCACCTCATCTCTGATCCTATCCCAAAACCATAATAATATGCAAGAGTATAAGATAAACTTTTCAAAAGAAACACAACTAAGGGATGGGAATAGCAAGTAATTTTAATACAACATATTTATAACAACCAAACCAAATTAAAAAAAGAAAATACGCAGAAACTTCTCCATAAAATAATAACTTTTAGAAATAGAAAAATATGTAATTTTACCACTTCATAACTGTAACAACAACTGAATTGAACCCTTGCAGCCATTTGCTCCTTATTCATTGCCCTTTCTGATCCAATTGCTGATACTGGTGCTAAAAGCACTCAACAATCTTCATAAGTTCCGCGCCGAAAACCCCAATATGTAATTCAAGGCCTTGAACCATGTTTGCCTTTTTCCCATCCACTCTCTCGTAATCAACAAAATCTTTATTTCGCTTCACTTGCCGGGGAGAATATGGTATGCTCTTTCTCCTCTTCCTCCGCTAACCCCTATCGTTTACCCTAGATGACGTCGGTGAATGTTTGCGATTTACCGGTGCCAGCGACAACGCATCGAAAACCGTCTTTTTCAACCAATTAAAGTAGGTCGGTGCAATTCTTGGTGCATGCACCACCGTAGCTTTCTAAGAGGAGTTAGATGGGGCTTCGTTATCACTAGGAAACGGTATATCACCAAATTGAATTACAAAAAATTTCAAAACAATTGTTAACACGAAATCATAAACTAAACAATGAAAGGAAGAACAACAAAGCATAACCATGAATCTAAAGAAAGAAATCAAAGGATTTTCACTTACTCTTGAGTCTTAAGCTTGTCCATTAGAGTCGTGATCGGAACCCTACGAAATGAACGCCAACTTTGCCGAGTTCAGAAGTTGTGAGGGAGCAATCTCTGATGCTCAAAACTTATATAAAAGAAATTGGCGTCAATTTAAACTTGTTGGAATAAAATTAGGAAGAATGCTACCAGGGGTTTTAATTTTATCGGGATTATGGCAATAAATTTTATGAAAATATATAAATGGTTAATTAATAAAATAACCATATATATATATTTGGTTTTACTAAAATAATTCTCGTGGTAATATGGAATAAAATTAGGAAGAATGCTAGTGGAGTAGAGGTTTTAATTTCCTTGGGATTATGGCAATAAATTTTATGGAAATATATATAGATAATTAATAAAATAACCATATATATATTCGGCTTTACTAAAATAATTCTCGTGGGATTTTGAAATAAAATTAGGAAGAATGCTACTGGAGTAGAGGCTTTTATTTTCTTGGGATTATAACAATAAATTTTATGGAAATATATATAGTTAATAAATAAAATAACCATATATATATATATATGGCTTTACTAAAATAATTCTCGTGGAATTATGGCATATAATTTTACTAAAATAATTCTTAATTTGATTTTACTAAAACGCCCCTGAGTTTGAGCGAGAAAATTTGGGAGGAGGATATTATTTTTATATATAGTATAGATAGATTATATTACATTACATATATTAGGAATAGGAATATATCACCAATTAATATTAACAATATTATCATATCACTAATCACCAATCACCAATTAATTAATTAATATCAATATCAATATTAATATATAACAATATTACCATATCACTAATCACCAATCAGGCAATCACCAATTAATATATATATATATATATATATATATATATATATATATATATATATATATATTAATACTAATATATAACAATATTACCATATCACTAATCACCAATCACCAATTATTTATTCTCTTTTAAAATAATCACCAATTAATTAATTAATATTAGTATATATTAATATTAAGAATAATACCATATACCATATTATCATTGAGTTAATATTAATATATAACAATATTACCATATCACTAATCACCAATCACCAATTAATTATTCTTTTTTAAAATAATCACCAATTAATTAATTAATATTAGTATATATTAATATATTATATATTAATATATTAATATTAAGAATAATACCATATACCATATTATCAATTATCAATTATATATCACCAATCACCCATCACCCATTAATATTAACAATATTACCATATTATCATAATCATATTAATATAATAATATTATAGGATGGATAATTAATAAAATAATAAAATAATAAATAAATAAAATAAATGATTTTACCAAAATACCCCTAAGTTTTGGGGGGGAAATTTGGGAGGAGGATATTGTTTTTATATATAGTATAGATTATTATTAATTAGTATCAATTGTATAATTTATTAGCTAGATTAATTGTGATATTTATTAGTAATTGAGAGATTTATTAGCTTGATCAATTGTGAGATTATGAATCTAAAATTGCACAGGATTTGAATGTCGATGTGAATTGTAAAATTGCACAAATTTTGGGAGGAAATTATAATACAAAATAAATATTCAAAAAAATTATAGAACCGACGTCATATACTTTTTAAAAAAATTAATTTAAACTTAGTTGTTGTATGTTACTTTAAAAAAATTTGAAACTAACAAGCGACATTAATTTTTTCCTAAAAATTGATGTCGTATGTTTTTTCTAAATATTTTAATTTAAACATATGATGTTGGTTTTTAACTTGAAAAATATGTCATATGTTTAAATTAAAAAATATACGACGTCGGTTTGTCTAAAGAACCGACATCGTATACTTCTAAAAAAATTTAAATTAACATTCGACGTCAATTTTTAAATCAATTACAGTAATTTTGTTTTATTTAATTTTTTATTCTGTCAAATATTCAACTAGATAAAATTATTGAAGTTCAAAACTCAATTAAACATAAAACTACATTAAAATAATTATGATAATGATCTAACTCATAAATGTCATAATAAAGTTACTTTGATGTGCCCCATCACAATACTATGCAAATGGATTCAGTGGATTGGCACAATTACGCAAATAATTTAGGTAGGGCGTCAAGTCAGAATACATCAAAAGTCATATCGTTGTCTCCTTAATAAAGGTTGCGCCATTTCCTTAATTATTTGAGCTAGTGAGTTTTGTAGCTTTTCGTACGATATTATCTGCTAGTAGGAAAATAAGTTTTATTATTCTCATCTTTTATTTTTCTTACAAATATTTGATATAGATATTTTTTTGGTTCACATGATGAAAATAGTACTACGTATATCGTTTGTCATATTAGAAAATAGAAGTAAGGGATCAAAAAGAATTTTGGAGTATAAATAGTAGAACATAATTTTACATGTACTCACATTTTTTACTTCCATCTTTTACTCTCTATGATGTGGCATGGTTTGATTACTTAATATAATAGGGGTCATGCTTTTTATTTATTTTGTTTTCATTTTTCTAATAAAAATTGAACATAAAAATTAATTAATTATTGAATTTAAAAAATATACAATTAGCTTATCGAACAAGTAAAAATTATGCAAATGTACCAAAATGACTATAGAACCAATTAATTATCAGTTGCTTAGCTTAGATGACTTTTGTTTTGTTTTTTTTTTTTTTGTTTTTTTTGTTTTAAATTTTGAGTTTTTTTTTTTTGTTTATTTAAAAACTACTGTTCATTTCACCAAGACTCCATCACCATTATCTTATGAGTTATTTGGTTAGATGTAGTTGCAATTTAAATACAACACAATTCTTTGGTAACCCAAATTACAGTATTTAGTTTGAGCGAGTTACAATTCCATCAAATTACAATTCATATCCTTCCCATATGAAATCAGTTTAGCATTATACTTATCATTAAAGTTGATATGCCCCCATCCGAAGTAAACTTTAGAGTATGCATGTTACAATTCATAAAGTTGATATACCACATCACACTATTATGCAACTGGATTGGCACAATTATGCAAATAATTTAGGTGGTGTCTCAAGTCAGAATACATCAATAGTCATATCATTTTCTTCTTATTAAAAGTTGTGCCATTTCCTCAATTATTTGAGCTAGCTTGTGAGTTTTGTAGCTTTTCCTACGATATTATCTGCGTTAGGCTTATCTTTGAAAAATAAAAAATAAAATTCAGTGTTTGGTTGCTGTTTGAAAAATTATTTTGATGTGTTTGATTCATTTTATAAAAAAAACAGTAACATTATTTATAATTTTAAATATACAATAATTTATTATTATTATTATCAAATTCCTAAACGCACAACCTTCTCTATTATAATAATAATAATAATAATAATAATAATAATAATAATTAATATTATTATTATTATTATTAATATTATTATTATTATTATTATTATTATTATTATTATTAACAGATCACCATCCAAATCCCGGTAATTATTGTGTAGATCGTGGTTTTGGAACATAAATATAATATACATTTTTTTTTGAAAGGTAAATGTAGCTATTCCATTAATTCATAACATAAAACGTTACATCAACAATCAATGAAATGGTAAACCATTCCTTACCGTCAGACATAGAAACAACTTTTCTAACTATGCTATAGAAAACTTGAATCGCAGACTGTTTCATAACTAGGAAGCTATGTTCCTTCAGGGAGCTTAAAGCTTCATCAAAGATCTGGGTCTTCGTCATCATATAAGATACATTTTTATTATGCTAAAAGTATATTATTTTTGTACTGAAGGTATATTATTTGATAGTATATATAAAATAATGTATTTTCAGTACTTAAATAATGTACTCTAAAATAATGCACTTTATGTACAAAAATAATTTACTTTTAATATATTAAAAATATACTTTTTATTTATGGTCCATGTTCTATGCAATAATGATCGCCCAATCCCTACCCAATGTGTAGAAAAGTTGCCATATTTTCTTTGGTGGATCAAACTTTTCCACCAAGCCAGCTAGCAAAGTTTTAAACTAGCCTATAAATATCTAAAATGATTTCATACCCAATTTATTTTAATTTTTTTTATTTAGTTTTTTTTTTTGTTTAATTGAGTTCTAAACTTTAATAATTTTACTTAATTGGATCATCTATTAGAATAATTTAGTAATTTTTCTTATATTAATACCAGTTTTTTTTTTTGAAAACATATTAATACCAGTTTAATCATTACCGATAATAATTTTACCTAATTTAGTTATCAACTTAACTATATTGGTTTAAATAATTTAATCATCAACTACAGTAATTATTTAATTATTCAATTCTTAAGTCTAATAGTCAAGAATTCAATTAGATAAAATCATCAAAGTTCATAACTCAATTAAAGAGTTAATTCCATTTTGGTCCTAGATTTATAGGTGACAATCCACTTTTAGTCGTTTTTTATTAGAACACATCCACTTTTGAGCCTAGTATTATTGTGTCATGATCAATTTTGGTCCTTCATCAACAAATCAGTTTAAATATCGTTAAATACAATTACATTTTGGTCTTCAATTATGAATGTTTTCAAAAAAAAATAAACATACAAAATAGTGTAGTTCAACATACTTTGTATAAAAAAGATTGAAATGTCTTTGTATTTAACGATATTTCAACGATTTTGTTGCTGGAGGACTAAAATTGGTCATGCCACAATAATAGTAAGACCAAATGAGGATGTTCTAATAAAAATGGACTAAAAGTGGATTGTCACCTATAAATCTATGACCAAAAATGGAATTAACTCCTCAATTAAACATAAAAAGAATTTTAAAACTAAATAAAAATAATTATTATAATGAATTGTGTATTAAGTTAACTCATCAATTTCATACTGAAGTTGATATACCCCATCACACTATTTTAATCTACTTTCTCTGTCTCATTTTAACTGTCTTACTTTCCTTTTTAATTTGTCCCAAAATGTTGTCATCTTTTTAAAATTGAACATCACCATCATTCTATTTTTCCAATTTACCCTTATAACTTTTACTTCTTTTATTACTTTTATTTTCAAAAGTGAAAAAGTAAATGGTATAATTGAAAAGTACATTACATTTACGTAATTTCTTAATAAACGTGCAAAAAGTAAATAAAACAATCAATTCGGGGAGGAGGAAGTGTAATGCAACTGGATTGGCACAAGTATGCAAATAATTTAGGTGGAGCCTCAAGTCATAATACATCAATAGTCATCATCATTTGCTTAATTATTTGAGCTAGTGAGTTTTGTAGCTTTTCTTACCATATTATCTGGTAGTACCTCAAATAATTGTTTTTTAAGGAAAATTTGTAGTTTATACTTTATACCCTCACAAATATTATCATTTTTGTATATAAGTAATATACATCTTATTCTTAATTTAATATTATATTTATTAGTATAAGTATTATATTTCATATTAACCCAACTTTTTCTATAAATAAGGATTCGAAAGACGGTCTTATACAAGTTTTTATTTCAGAAAATATATGTGAATCATATAATTTTGAGAAATTTTTAATTTGATATGATTTGAAGATTGGATATAACTATGATGTGATAGTGTTCCAGTACATCCTTCCTAATTAATTCAAATGTTTATATTTAGTTTGAAGGTTATCCAAAATGATTAGATTTTTCCTATCTTCACCACTATAATTTGCACACTAAAACGCAATTGAAATCTCGCCAAGATATCATCTTACATATAAGCCGGACTGTTCAACATACTAGCTAGGACTGTTCAGCATATTTCAATAGGGAATTAGAGGACTCATCTTTAATTTTATCCCGATATTGTTCCTGTTTGATATTTATTGTAACTTGACACTTACGAATTTTAATATAGTTCAATTTTTTTTGTGTTTATAAATTATAATTAGGAGTTACCGATTCACTACTAAACACAAAATAGGAAAAAGAAAAGAGAAAAGAAACAACTAAATGATTTCATATGTGGTGGCATTATCTTAATAGTTAATGACACTTTTAGTTCTGTTTAAGGATTAATTAATCATTATTAAATAAAACAAATTAATAAGGAAAATTGATGAAGTGGTCTTTTGAGTGAGTGGATGTGTAAGAAGATACCCTACGGATATCGTTCCCACAAGCATTGACGATAGGCGTAGAGTTTTAATGTTCTAAGCATAAGATACTAATGTTTCCCATGGAAATCTAGCCAAATCGAAGGGTTGATTTGGATACAAACACAATATCAAACAACACACTATAATGAAAACAAATGATAAGAAAGTGGAGGTAGATATGAACTAAAGGTAGGTCAAGATAGTGATCCCAAATTGGGGACCAATTCAAAAGATGATAGATGCCATATAACAATAGGGAAGCCTTTCTCAAGGTCATCACACACTCCTAGAACATTCAAGGACATTCTCATGACTCAAGAATGTCTAAGAGCCAGTTTATCAAACATTTGGTGTTCTTAATTAACATTACACACTCTCATTTTCACAAAGGTGAAGCATGGTTGATCAACTCCTTGAACTTAGACTAGGCTTGCATTCCCTAATCGAGACTCAAATAATCATATCAATTAACAATATCAAAGTCATGTCTCAACTTTCCTTAACCAATTCAAAATCATCCATCAAATACATAGCCTACATCCTACATCCCTCCAAGTAGAACTAATCACACATAAGCATAATGAAAATAGCACAAGATTCATAATCAACAAGAAATTCCATAACAAACACAAGATAAAGATGAAAGCAATGAAATAAGAAAGTAAATTGCAAAGAATGAAATAAAGAGAAGAAAAACTTATCCAGTGAAAATGGATATGAAATCCTTGAAATTCAAGTTTAAATGCTACAATTCAATCTTCCAAAATATTTAGGAACCTAAATATAAGCCTAATCTAACTTAAAATATCAAAGAAACTGAAATAGAGAAGCTAGGATTCTAAAATGGGTCGGAACGAAGTTGAGATGGTTGAAAACGGGATGAAATACAAACAAGGAAGGCTGGCCACGGGTGTTTCACCAATATTCTACGAATTGAGATTTGAGCTACTAGTCATTTTTTAATGTTTTCCACCCATGTGACCGACTTAATTAAGGGGTAAAGTGCTAGGCAGAGAGGTTTTTCTATACAAGAGGAGATTTAAACTCTAGACCTCTCTTAAACGATGAGAGTGCATGATCACTCATGCCAACCAAGTTTGTTAATACATATATTTATTTTTAACTCACCAAAGAATGGATCAATTCATAACTAGTCAAGGAATATAAATGATTCTATTTTTACAGTAAGAGATGAGTATTAACATATACATTTAGAAAGGGAGCAATGTTTTTTTTTTTTTTAAGATTAAAAGTATATGTACTTTTAGCTCATTGACGGGGCGTTTGGTTGGGAGGAAGGAATTAGGGGGGAAAAGAATTGTAATTCGGTGGAATTGCAATTCAATGAATAAAGTATGAATTGGAATTACAGTGTTTGGTATGCAGGAATAGGAGTACAGGGAATTCAAAGGTAAGAAGCGACAAAATGACTAAAATGTCCTTATGTTGTTGTAGCAGTAGCAGTAGGAGTAGGAGTAGGAGTAGGAGTAGTAGTAGGAGTAGTAGCAGTAGTAGAAGTAGTAGCAGTAGCAGTAGCTAGGAGTAGGAATAGGAGTAGGAGTAGCAGTAGCAGTAGGAGTAAGGGTAGTAGTAGGAGTAGGAGTAGGAGTAGTAGCAGTAGCAGGAGCAGTAGTAGTAGCAGTAGCAGTAGCAGGAGCAGTAAGAGTAGTAGTAGGAGTAGTAGGAGCAGTAGCAGCGGCAGCAGTAGCGGCGGCGGGCGGGCGGCAGCGGCAGCGGCAGCAACAGTAGTGGTAGTGGTAGCAGTAGTAGCAGTAGTAGTAGCAGTAGTAGCAGTAGTAGTAGCAGTAGTAGCAGCGGCGACAACGTCAGCAGCAGTAGTAGTGGTAGTGGTAGCAGTAGTGGTAGCAGTAGTAGCAGTCGTAGCAGTAGTAGCAGTAGTAGCAGTAGTAGTAGTAGTAGTGGGTAGTAGTAGTAGTAGTAGTAGCAGTAGTAGCAGTAGTAATTCTTTCAATAATAATAATAATAATAATTAAATATTAATATAATTGCCTAATTTTTATTTATTGTAATCATTATGGTATTTCTCATTCCCTTCTTTTGTCTAATTATTTAAGCAATATATATAAAAGTATAATATTTTTATAATTATAACTAAAGAATAATTGAATAATTTTTTCGACATTAATGTACTATAATTATTCAACCTTTATATATATATATATATATATATATATATATATATATATATATATATAATTTTCCTAATATAATTTGTATCTAATTGATTTTGAGACTGATATATAAATCATTACATTTCAAGATTTTTTTTTACCTTACCATAATTCATCATTTTTCATTGTATCTCTTGCTTTTTTCAGCCACAGAATTAAAACTCTACCCATAATGGTTCTTACTTTCGTTTTACTCAATGGAATAAATGCCTAATGTATTGCTTTGACAATTAGGGTACGATTAATTCGATTGTACGGGATGTTAGGGTTAAAAGATTGAGATAATATTTTTTGTTTTGTCGAAAACAATTTTAATAAGGTGCTGTGTGTGTGTGTATATATATATTGATATGTAGTTGGAATTTGTGATTACATTGTGCTTTCTTTGTGTTCATGCTAAAGATTAGTTTAAGTAGTTGTACATACTTGTAAATACCGTTCATTTTTCCATTGTGGTTTGCAATTGTAAAGATGAGGTAAATAGGATATGCATTTGAAATTTTTGATATGTTTTTGTTCATTTTGCTTTGTAAGTGTGGGAAATGAGGTGTTGTAGGCTCAATTGGTTGAAAATGTTTGGAAACCACCCTTACACCGAGTGAGATTTGCATAGGGCCCAAATAGGTTTTAAATTCAATTCTGCATGCTTGTTTGTGGTTCAATGCGCAATTTCCATAGACCTCAGTTAAAGATCTCTTGAAATGGGAGTGTACACGGTAAGGATTGTGGTATGTAAGGTGGTATGACCTGGAATTGAATTTATTTGGTGTGGCACAAGGCAAAAGGAGAGATTTTTCATTTTTTTGTGAGATTGTGTGATTCCCTACTCCCATTGTAAAAGGCATGAGGGGTTGAAAAGAGTCAATAGAAAAAGCTAAAAAAGACTTTAAGCTATCCTTGCTTGAGAGGGAAAAACATGAGGTGAGCCATCTCGTAGGATTTGGGCAACCATTGCACAGACTTCAAAAAAGCGTAGAGCTCTATGTGAAGGCGGTTGACTCAACGGGGTATCCTAGAGGTGATTAGAAAATAGAGAGATTTTCACGCTAAGCCAAAATGCGTGGAGAGGCTTGTGTCACACTATCACGCATGTTTAAATGGGTCTTTGGGGCCAAATGAGGCAAAGTTGGAAAGGCCGTGTGCATCGTTCCTATTAGTGGCCTCAGCTTGGAAGGCCTGTGGAAATTGTGGATTGAATCATACCCCTTTGCTTGTGAATTTATATGATTGAGAGATTTTACCATGCAAAACAGTGAGAGACCTTGGGGTTTTTGGAGTCCTTACATTTTGAGGCAATTGAGGGTACCACATTCACTTTCCCATTTTTACAAAGTAGGAAGATGAATAACATATCATTGACTTCTGGTGCACAACTTATTTGCTTGATCTTTGGAATTGTATGGTTGCTTTTGAAGGGGCTTGGTATTTCAATCTGCTTAACTTGGTTTTGTCTTGCTTGAGGGCAAGCAAGGTCTAAGTGTGGGGAGATTTGATATGTCATTAAATGGCATCATATTTGTGCTTGTTTATGATTGCTTTTTATTCAAATATTATGTAAAGGAATGTGGAATAACTCTTAATTTGTTGTATTTTGTTTGAAGGAAGAAATGACCGAGCAATGAGCAAACAAGCATGAAAAGGTGTTAATCTTTGGAGAAAACGGGGCTTTAAAGCATAAGGAAAACACCCAAGGGGACACCGGAGAACAAAGGAGCAAAACGAAGGCGTGGAGGTCAATTTGAAGAACTCACGCTGACACTCACACCGTGAGTGTCAGCGTGAGTCCTCAGTGTGGTTTCTGATCAGAAACTCACGCTGAGACGCACGGTGTGAGTCTCAGCGTGAGTGCTGATCAGAAACTGATCATTGAACTCACGCTGACACTCACACCGTGAGTGTCAGCGTGAGTCTCAATGATCAGTTTCTGATCGTTGAGACTCACGGTGGGACTCACACCGTGAGTCCCACCGTGACTTCTAGCCCTGAAAGGTGCGAAAGGGCGCAAAAATTACACTATAAATACCCTTGGTTGGTTATTTTGTAATCACTTTTGAATTGCTAAACACCCTTTTAGTTTTTCTCTCTAGGAAACCTTAAAGAACACTTCACACACTTGCAATCTATTGTATTTACACAATCTACATCAATTTCCAGATTATTTCTTTCAATCAAATCATCAAGTTAAGTTCTCTATTTCTTATTTTTGCATTTATATTTCTTAAAGTTTCTTTTGAATTCCATGTTTATTATTTCAATTGCTTATTGCTTTACATTCCAAATATGAATACTTAAACATATTTAGGATTTGAATTGAACTTCCTTGAATCCCAATATGAATTAAATTGCATAAATTAGGTTTGTATTGTCTTAATTTTGAACTTGGCTATGAATTGGGTAGAATTGATTTTACTCTTCATAGTTATGGCCAAACTATGCAAGAGATATTTGGAATTGGTGTTCCACCTATGAGAATAGGGCTACACCATAGCCATACCTTTCATATTTCTTACTCACCTTTGAGAAAAGGGAGTTTGAAGGAAATAGACACACAAAGTGTTTGTTAAATTGCCTCTTCTAACCAAGTTGCCATGAGAATGGGACTTAGGATTAGTTGATAGTCCAATTGATCACGAGAGTGACATTGGCACTTAAACCATTTCCCCAAGTTCATCATCTAGACTTACATAACTTAATCTTTAGACACAAGGGATTTTATGCAAGGATGTTTGGTTCAAATCTCTATTTCATTTATTATCTTTTAATTCTCTTATTTGCTCTCGTTATTGATTTATTAAACATGAACTACTCAAATATCTTTAGGTTAGCTTTCAAACACTGCATGAACCCATGCTTAACCCCTTATTACTCAAACTCCCATTAAGCCATTCCTTGAGGACGATACACTTAATTTCCATCACCACTAAAATTACAACTTTCATATATATATATATATATATATATATATATATATATATATATATATATATATATATATATATAATGGTTTATTTCATTGGACTTTCTATTTATTCATTTATTTATTGTATTTTATTTATTTATTTAGTATTTACTTAGATTAGATGACTAAAATAATAGCAATGATTATCTTTTATATGTATCTATATTAAATGACATGTATACAATATATGTGGACTATGCATATTACTGGCATATTTTATGTATGTGTAATTTTCATAATTATGTTTATATTCTAGGCACATTTGATTTATTTAAATTCAAATATTTTAAAATCACGTGTTGTATCTAATAATAACATAATATTTTATAATATTTTTTTTGGTAATATATTATGACGATCAATATATACAAGCAATTCAATATTACAAGAGAACAAATATTATATTGAGTGATATTTTTACACTAATCACATAATAAAATAATTGTACATGTTCAATATTATAATTTTTTTTATTATTATTCTCTTTAATTTTATTATCTAAATATATAATTTAAAATATTTATCCATGCATCGCACCAATTATTTGCTTGAATTCAAGCAAGAATAACATTAGAAAACATAATCGGTCCAACCATTTTCATCATTTGCACTATATAATATTAATGTTATAATTTATATAATTATATATCGATATAAATATTCTTAAAACATTATAATAAAATTCATTCCGTGCAACGCACGGGCGAAAATACTAGTAATAATAATAATAATTCCTTCAAAAAGAATAATAATAAATATAATAATAATAATAATTCTTTTAAAAAAGAATAATAATAATAATAATTCTTTAAAATAATAATAATAATTTTTTTTTAAATTTAAAAAAATACAAAGGGTATGGGAGGAGGGGCAAAATTGTCTTTATACCAACACAATTGCCCCTCCTCTCCACTGAATTACAATTCATGGGGTACCCCATAAATTGCAATTCATCATTTGGAGGGAATTGCAATTCCACAGAATTGCAATTCCCTCCAACCAAACATTGTAGTTTGGGAATTCACTGAATTGCAATTCCTCCCAAACTACACTCAACCAAACAGGCCATTGAGTGTTAACCATATTTTCACATTTTAACTGTAAATTGTTTGTATCAAAATCTAAAGGCACAATCTCCTATGAGATTATCTCACGAATTGTCATTTGTGAGAGAGATCGAGTTTTTCATAAGTATTACACTTTCCTTCATAAATATTACAATTTACTCATAAATAACTTTTCAACCCCAATATTATATTTTGATTTAAATGTATTACATTTTTAATCAAAAGTATCACATTTTCTTTATACATATTACATGATTCTTATAAGTAACAATCAAACAATTTATCTCTGATTATTAATATAATTTTTTCTCAAAAGTAACTATTCAACTCCTCAATATTACATTTTAATTTAAAAGTATTACACTATCATTTATAAGTAACAAACAATATATTCTTGATTTGTACGGAATATTACATTTTCCAACATAAGTATTACAATTTCATTTTGACCCGACCCGTCTCACGAACCAGGATTTATGAGACAATCTCACTCAAACAAATTTAACTTATAATAAATCATCATATGCATTTTATAGTTGTGCACAATGCACTTCAGATTTTAAAATATTTATCAAATGTCATTGCACTTCTTTTCATATTTCTTTGCTTTACAATTGTTGATCTTCTCCAAATGAATGACTTAGATCAATTCATGATTTTACATGGGCGGTTGTTTTCATGATATCGCATCCCCATACACACGCACATAAAGTTTTTTTTTCTTTGTGCAACTAATTTTCTCTAGATCTCTCATCCTGACCTTTTTAAAGTATATATTAACCTAGAGATGTCAATAGTAGTTCGAAATTGATGAGTTAGCCGATAACTCGATAATACTAAAAAATTATACTGTTAAGATTAAAAAGAAATTAGTCTGATAAAGATCATACCAATCAAGCATGCCCAATTTAGCTATTGGGTTGGCCCACTAGCCCATTAAAAATAAAAATATCAAAAAATTAAGGAAAAAGTGTCAAATAGGTCACCTTATCGTTTTTGTGCAATTGGACCATTGAACTTAAAAAGTGTGCAATTCAACCATCAAACAAGCAAAATTTGTGTAATTGGACCATTTTTACAAAAAATTTTAATTCAATGTGGAGTTTACAAATTGTGTAATGTGTGAATGTGGAGTTTACAAATTGTGAATGTAAAGTATAGTGTATGTGAATGTAGAGTATAGTGTATATGAATGTAGACCCAGGTCCACCTTGCCCTGGCATAACAACCTGTTCAGAGCAATATCCTACGTCTGCGGGGCTACTCACGAAAAGCCCAATCCACTAAGAAACAAAAAGAGTTACAAGAAATAAAAATACCAACACCATTCAACAATGGACAACGTTGAGTACAAACTTATTTCTTCAAAACTACAGTCGTGGATGAATTCGTGCAAGCCAATCACCAAGTCTTCATAAGTCGCATAATTGAGCTGAATTGGCGTACGCAACTTCCATCTTCAATGTTACAGAAAAAAAGAGAAAGCCATAATATAATCCTTCGTGATCTGGAAAGTAATAAAGCAGTATGGCTAATAATTGAATAGTTCACCCTTTGATTTCTCTCCCTAGGCGTGTAAGAAATGAGAAGCAAAAACCTTCCTTTTTATACTTAGAAACCATCTCTACTTCTGGTTGTAATTCCACACGTTAGATCCCCACCAAATACTCATCACCATGCATTTTAGATCACCGCCATAATTATCGCACGAACAAAGAGTAATTCAATTGACAAGCTGAAGCAAGTTCTGAAGTAGCATCAGAATTAGGTCCAGGCAGTCTAGAAAAACTAAACCTACATTTTAAACTTCACCTAATGTGTAACAAATAATTAGGCCAATATCCTAACATATACCAATTGAACATTTGAAATATTTATTGTATTTAATCATGTATCAATTGGACATTTACACTATTTTTGGGAGGGGAGGGTAATTGCATAGGAGTGTTGGTGTGGACATGCCTTAACTTTTCCATGTTCCATATGCCTCCATCAATTTGTAGCCTCGGTTCTGTGGTATTGATCACCAGAGTCTTCAATTCACCAAGATTTTTGAATGACTTAGGCAGGAAATTCAGATTATTGGCTGTGATAGCAAGATACCTGAGAAGATATAAGCCATAAATATCATTTGGTAGCAAACTAGGCCTGATGAGTTGTTGCTCAATATTTAACACCTTAAGAAGTGCAAAAGTGTTTGAGATAGTTGCTAACTGCTCTTGTGTCACATCAATAATCTCACCCCATTCTGAAGAAAATGCCGACAAAGAATGGACCTGTTTACCAAATGGACTCCTCCTCATCTTGTAGCAACTGAGATATAAACGAGATGGATTCTTTTCTGCACCTAATAATATGTCCATAGTAGAGGAGTGGAAACAAAGACGGTGACGAGTTGAAGAAGAAGAAGTATTCTCATCATCTAACTTTTGCCCCTCATAATCTATTACCTTAAATAAATTTTTCCTTGTAGCTTCAGTTTTGCAAAAATCGTGAATTGCATTGTGGATGCGACATATTTTTATTTGACCATTTGCTCTTCTTTTCCTCACAATCACAAGATTTCTATCAACAAGGTCATTCAAATATTTTTGAGCTTCAACTTCTAGTTAAAGAGTATCCAAACTCATCTATAGCTGGAATGAATTCTTCACAACGTATTAACTTCCAAACAACAATTTCATGTCTTTGGGGAAAATATGCAAAATATAGGAAGCAACTTTTCAACATTTCATGAGGCAAATGTTTATAGCTCAACATTATTAGCTCATGGAAACTCTGGCGTTCTTGAGTAATTCCTGAAAATAAATTTTCAGCAATTCGTTGCCAGTCATCAATAGTTATACACGTACGTAGGACGCCAGCAACCATTACTAGATCGAGCAAGCGGTAGTCCTTGGCATTGTTTTGCTATTCTTCTACCGATATCTTCTAATAATGGGTCACTGCAGCCCATTTCACCAAAAACATTTTTTTCTATTATCAACCAACTATCATCATCTGTTAAAAATCCTAACTTATGAGATTTCCAGGTAGGATCTACTAGAGAGTGATATCAGGTAGTCACCAGGACTCTACTTCCATTCAAATTTTCTGAAAATGCAACTTTCAAAGAATCTCAATCTTTTTTTCCCATACATCATCCAATACAATGAAGTATCTTTTAGCTAGCCTCCAATAAATTCTTTATTTTATGTCCCAATACATCTTCGGAATCCATGCTAAAAGTCTTCTGCCTGTATGCTTGGTAATTTGAGATAGAATGTTAAAGAACTCTTGCCTTCTATCAAAGCACTGTGAAACGTGAACCCATATGCAATGGGTGAACTTTTGTATAATTTCTGGGTCTTTAAAAAGCATTGAAGCAAATGTAGTTTTGCCGGTACCACCCATCATATCCCTACCATTGGGATGACAATCAAATTATTGGATGCCTCCATTCCAAATCATTCTTAAAACCTACTCTATCTTATTTTCATGTACTACCACCGGTCCAGCCTGAAAATTTAAAGGAGAAAATTCATGAAAACGTGAAACCCATACTAATCAAGTGCTGTGGGAGAGTGGAAGGGAACAAAATTGAAATTCACTCGCAAATCATTAGTACAATAATAATGTGCACTGTCCAAATTAAATGTTCAAACTAATTCCTAATATTTGCTTTTGAACCTTGATGCAATATATACCATATTTAATTTTAACATATATAACTAAGCAATTCAAAAAATATAACTAACTAATTAATTTTTATTGAAACACTGAAAACGTATTATTTTATTGGAAAGAAATTTATATAATGATAACACTATAGCTAGTAACGAAGGGTGTTTCGATGGCAGGATGTTAGACTCGACTCTTCAAGCAGCAGTCAAATAATTCCCTCTTTGAACTCGTGACTTGTTCTAGTATCATCAATTGTCAAGATAAACGCGGATCACTATGACAAAAGCTATACCTAGTAGCGAATGCGTAAGTTTATTTCATTATACTTGTGTCGCAGTCGGTATCACGTTTGGATAACAAGATGCTAGACTCGGCTCTCCAAACCGTAACTCAACATCAAAGCATAATATAATATAGAATATAATAAACATATAATTCAATGCTATTACCCAAGTTCATGAGAATTTTAATAGAGACTTTTTTAAGGAAGATCATTCTCAGCAGAAGCGAGCTCATACTAAGAAGAACAAAAAGAGCCGTGAGACAATAAAAATTTTTGACACTTCGAAGTCTACATTTAAGACAAATTGGTGATAAACAAACGAAACTCTTTTGGACTAAAATGTGCTTATACTGGAAACAATCATTACCCTATGGTAATCAAAAGTGTACTTTTTTATGGTCTATACAGCACACTGTGTGAACCATGGTCAACATAATAATTTGTCGAAATTCATTAACAATAAATGGTTTAAAAACTGATAAAAACGAACACCGAAATGGAATGCCTGAAGTGTATGTAATTTATTTCAGTCACAAGCAAATCCACACTACCAAGACAAATATGCAGTACGTGAAAGAAAAAACGATAAATAACCTTGACACTCCTTAACTGACTACCATACCAAAATACCATATGAAAGTCATGCGAAAGTAATCACAAATTGAAAATACAAAAATAATCTCCCAATTCAACAATATGAAATCACTAACACACACTTTAATTGGCTTTCAACATGAATGCGCGCCACTCATGCTCAGGAATTCATCCAACATCAAATCACGCGTGCCTGAGCAACCATAATAATAAATTAAAGTTATTTATAATTGAGGCAATCAAGCTCAATCCACTGAAAAACAAAATAATAATAATAATAATAATAATAATTGAAAGAAATATTAAAAGAACAAGTTTTAAAGATTTTGACTAACCTCTAGATTACTGACAACTGACAAGAAAGATATAAAAATAGATAGTTCAATTCTGATCCACACATTCATTGCATCATCAAAAACAAATGCATCAACTTTAATTCTTTATTTCAAGAAAGCAATTGACATAGCTGACCAAACAATTAATCATCATCAGAAACCTGAAGAAAAATGTACAACTAAGTTAAAAAAAAATAATCAAATAAATAATATATTTAAAATAATCTAATTCAATATCTTATATTTTGCTGAAACTTAAAATGAAAAGAAAAAACATTAAATTAATTGGTTTATAACTATATATATGAGAAACTAACTTCAAGGCTTTGCTTGAGGACCGCAAGAGGCATCAGCCACCGCTACACCAAAAGGGTTATTTAGTGGCAGTTAATTTGTTATTTAGCGGCGGTTCAAAACCGCCACTAAACTGTTTAGAGGCGGTTCTCCAACCGTGTCTAAATAGTGTGTCGCGAAGGATTTTGAGGCGGTTTTAGACAAGTGTGGGAATTAATGGAAAACTTATTTAGCGGCGGTTTTTAATGCATTTAGCGGCGGTTTTGTAACCGTCGCGAATAATCAATTATTTTTGTCCAGAATTTAGCGACACTTACATAACCGCCACTAAATTATTTTATTTATTTTTACTTTAAATATTAGCGGCCGCTAAATCTTAATTTTAGTTTTTAAATTATTTCTTATCTAATTGAAATGAAAGTTTTTGAACTGACATTAAAATTTTTCATTGTATTTTAATTTTTATTTTTATAATCCTGATCAAATTAAGTATTTTTTTATAAATCTCTAAATTCAAATTTGCATTGCAACCACAAACAAACTCTATATACACATTTAATTGAAAAGAAAATCAATTATAACGAATATTTGTCAAATAATATCAAACAATATTCATGTATAACCAACCGTCTACATATTAATTGAATTGTATACATAACTGAAAAATATTCTAAATGAAAAATATAAAGCAACATAGTAGTTTATTCATCAATATGACGGTTTCATGCAAAAGGAAATTGCTCATTTACATCATCACTAGACGATGAATATCATTTTTCACCCACGATAACAATTGGTAGTCATGACTTTTCCTTGTAGTATTTTGAATCTTTGAGGACTCAAACAACTGAGGAGCTTGGAGACCAGGGCACTGGTGGTATGTATTGATTGAATCAATCTTGCAATCAATTAACTTTGCTGTGATTACCTTGACAACCCATGGCTCCACCTTAATGTAATAAATCTGCAGTCATACACCAACTTGATCAGTAATGAAATTGAATTAATCAAATAACTGTGTCTCTGTTTGCATGTCCCAGCAAAAAAACTAATTAAAACATTACATAAAAGATTTCACCAGCAGAACATCCTTGATCACAGAATAAGGAATTCACTGGAGCCTATATCCACCAATGACATCAACCTCATCTTTGCAATGGAATCTTCATGGACAAGTCCTATATTATAAGAAAATGCAAAGTCAGTAAAAATGAACTGTATGCACCCAACACATAGGAATTGATGTATCTAGAAGCCCAAGGCTCAAGTAATGGAACATATAGTTACCATAGCTTTTCAATAGTGGAATTTGCTGCTTGGAAATCCAGGTATGCATCCAACCTCTGAGTCAAAAAGATCTTAAGAAGTTGATACACCAGAGCATATTTAGCATCCTACTCCAATTGTGCAAAAGCAGGTATATCGAGCAAATCACACTGCCATGTAAAACAACTCACAATCAATGAGAGTCCAACAGAACGGAATAAATAATAATTCTAAACCAAAAACCTAATAAGTTAATATAATACACATGGGAATTGAATCTCAAATAGAAAATTACACAATCATATATAAGAGGGGATGTCGACACTTAAGCCAACCTCATCTCAAAGAAAATAAAACTACTCTGTAATTATGAAGACTAAATGAACAGCCAGATTGGTCATGTCCACTGAGTCCAATGAAAAAAAATATCAATTTTTTTAGTAATGTAAGAAACACTAATACCTTAGCTTCGTTCATATTGTGTGCATCATCACCAGAAAATGTTGCCAGATCCTGGAAATTTTAATGGAGTTAAAATTATAACAAGCAATATAATATTGATATAGTAACCATCCAAACAGAATGAAATTACTACTTTACCTTTTTAGCAATCAAGAAAGTAGAATAAAATCCAACACCAAATTGACCAATCACTTCATCATCTGATGCAAGGTCCTTATTTTCCTGCATATAGGGGCTGTTAGCAGAACTGTAGCAAGATTATTCAGTTCACATAGTTGGGACGCACATAATGAAATTAAAATGGACAGTCGGACAGATAGAGGAAATTATATGCAAAAGGAGCACATACTTGAAATTCCATAGCAAATTAGCAATCTGGGTTTCCATAATAGAGATGCCATTTCATAAATGACATAGTTAAAGAGATTTTCCTGCCAAATCATTTCATAAATAATAAGATGCCACTATATCGCTTATTGATATTTCAAGCAATACATTGACAATATTTAATGCAAAATTGAGCACCAAATGAACCTACAGATACACCTCTATTTCGTTGTAGTTCTCCAGTTGGATATGTTAGATAAATGTCACTTTCATTAGGAAAGTGGATCCACTAGCAGAAAACATGGATCCACTATCCCCTTAAAATCAGGGATTCATTATCTCATTATTAAGATATTGAATTCCACTATGATTTCTGAAAGGTCATTATAATGAAATGCCATTTTCCTGTTCATAAGTGGTGCAAACAGTTAAACAGTAGGAAATAATTGGAATAGTGCATTGATGGACTGCATCTATAAAAAGGCTCTATAATCCTCTCACTGCACAACATTAAGACTCATACACCATCTAAGAGGGTTGTGAAAGTGAGAGACAAAAACTCTTCTGCAGCAGTTCAGGCATCAACAAACAATTAACTATGGCTGGAGGTTAGATCCTATATGCTTCCTATTTATTCTTACAGGATAAGCTCATTAGCTATTAGTGTAATGTGCCACATTACCTATTCACGATGGTGATTTCCCCTCAACAGTTGGCTGCAAAATCACTCAATAAAAGTAGCAAATTCATATAAAGAATAACATCTGTAGGAGATATCAAGATCATTTAACAGGAAACAAACATACATAGAGAAATCCATAACACAATCAATTACCAATTCAATCAATGTTCATTTTGACAGTCTTCTCTTCCTCAAGAATTTTTCCAACAAGTTTAATTAACTGCCTTAAACCAAATCAATTTCTTGTCAGCAACTACACTACTAACACTCACTAAGACTGAAATCTAAACATGATTAATGCAAAGTTTACGAATAGGGAGATACTCACAGCCTTGCTAAAGAAACACATAGCATATTAAAAAAATAAAAGAAACACAAAAGTAATCAGCCAATCGAATATGGCTAAAAACCTTCGCTAATTTGAAAGTGGCTGCTACGACTCGTGATGTTGCTTCGCTTCCCTAGCACTACGCAAAAACGCGGAGGCCTTTAACTTCCTTGTCTAAGCCAAATGCCTAGTTGTTGCTTCGTTTCCCTAGCACTACGCAAAAATGCGGAGGCCTTTAACTTCCCTATCTAAACCAAATCCCTAGCTCATGCACTCTGTCAGATATTCTAGACGCAACTCTTCAAACTAAAGATAAATAGCCAAAATATGATAAATAACCAACTTTGCTAGATTATCAATTCCAAGCATGATGCAAAAAATCACTCAGAAAATCATTAAATCCATAACTAACAAAGATGGAGAAAGAATATATTGCTGAATCTAAATCGGCAAAAGAAAGAAAGTATGCTAAAATTACCGTATCACAATTCAAGTTGAATTTGGAGAGGGAAGAGAAATGCAACTTGCAAAAAAATCTCCGAATCAATGGTTGTGAATAAGACTGAGAACTGTAAAAGGCAACTATGCTGAGGAAATGCAAAGTGATGGAGAATGAGACTTTGAGAAGAACACTTGGAGTGGTTTCATTCTAATATATTCTAATAAGGACTTGGAACAGCAAAACGCATGTTGTATCTGCTTAATAGCGGCGGTTTCCACGGTTAATAGCGGGGATTTCCCTGAACCGTGGAAATTAAAACGCTACAAATATTATTTGATTAATTTTAATTATTATACTACGGCAGTCAAAGAAACCGTCGCTAAACATTTATGTAGCGGCGATTATTAAGAACCACCACTAAATTTGTGTCACTAAATAATCCTTTTTTGTAGTGGAAGGAGAATGTGAAAGTTGATTTTTAGTGGAGGTGGAAAATAAGAGTTATCGTCCTCAAGAAGTGAAACAAAAGGGAGTCAAGTAGTGAAGGGTTAAACACAATGGCATATAGTATTCAGAAGCTAACCCAAAGATAAAAGAGGAATGCACGTGTGATCAATCAAGTAACGAAAACAAGTAGATGAGTTGAAAGACAATTGATAAAAGAGAGGCTTGGATTAAATAACCTTTGCATAGATACTCTTGCGTGTCCTAAGTTGTAAGCCGTGTAATGTTCAATATAATGAAGAGTTTGGGGAAATGGTATAGGTGTTAGTGCCACTCTCGTGGTCATTGGGCTATCAATTAGTCCAAAGCTCCATTCGCATGACAACATGGCTAAATGAAGCATTTAAGCAAACACTTTGTGTGCTTATTTCCTTCCAACTCCCTTTTCTCAAAAGATGAGTTGAAAATGTGAGAGGTGTGGCTATGATGTGCCATATTTTCATAGGAGGAACACATATTCTTTGCACCACCTCTTGCATAGTTGGGTCCTAACTAGGCAAGAGTCAATACAATCCACCAACTCACAACCAAATTCAGCATTAAACCATTACACAACCTAATATTGCAATTCAAATCACATTGGCATCCATACAAAGGAGTTCAATCTAAATCCCTAGAGAGGTTTAGCTACTCATGCTAGAATTGTAAATGAAATATTCAATTGAAATAAGGAACATTGCAA
Organism: Ipomoea triloba; assembly: GCF_003576645.1. Classification (NCBI taxonomy): domain Eukaryota; kingdom Viridiplantae; phylum Streptophyta; class Magnoliopsida; order Solanales; family Convolvulaceae; genus Ipomoea; species Ipomoea triloba. The sequence goes on from NC_044930.1 coordinate 8,816,338, forward strand.
TCACAAATCACAAGAAAAAGAATGTGTAAAAATTAAAGAGAAGAACTTAGCTTTGATTATGGAAATTGAAAGATCAATTAATATGGAAATTGAGATGAAGAAGTAATTACAATTTGAAATTGTGATCTAAATCTTAAATAAAATGGATTGATTACAAAGTAAGTGCTTGAGAGAGTTTCTATGGAGGAAAATCTAGAGAGAGAAGTTGAAAAATAAAAAGTGAAGACAAAATAACTGCTCCTAGCTATTTATACTTCAAATTCGCGCAAAAAAAAATTTGCTTGGGAGTCGCCACTAAACGCGTGGTCACAATGGGACTCACGGTGTGAGTTCCATCGTGACCATGTTAGGAGATCGCAGGAACCCAGGAGTTCATGGTCGACCTCATCATGGCGTGAGGTCGATTTTGACCGCCTCCTGGACCACGCTTTGGATTCAAGGGTCACACTGGTATTCACGGTGCGACTGCTAGCATGACTCCAAGGATTCGCAATTTGGTTTAGCACCTCATGGCGTGAGGCCGACAGCGAGTGTTAGGCCCAGGTTTATGATCTTTGGACCTCACGATGGAATTCACGACATGACTGCCAACATGAACTCCAAAGATCTAAAACATGTTTAGCGAGGTCACGGTGGGAGTCATGGTGTGAGTCCCATCGTTACCACCCCCAGAAGGCTCTACGATCTCCAACTTTGTCGCTTTACTTTGTGCCATGCTCTTGAGCTTCTGTTTTCTACCCCATTGCCTCATTATCTCCCAGAATTGTCCTCTTTTCATGCTTGTGTATGTCTTTGCCTAAATTTCCTTCCTTCAATAAAAACACATCAATTAGGCACTCTTTACAGTTTACACCATCATTATCCTAAGATTGTAGCAAAAATAGGAACATATAGAGCACAATCATAAACCACTTTATGGCGACCAATTGGTCTACCTTCTCCTTCGTCATTGTAGGCGACCAACTTGGTAGCCTCCTCCTAACGTGACCGACGACCATGTGGTCGCTGGTCGCCAGTGATTGTTGCCAGAAAATGGTAGAGGGGTCGCCGGAGACCTAGGTAGCCTGTAATTACAGGTCACCAACCGGTGTTTGAGTTTCAATGCTTCAAAATAACATGTTTATGGGTTTAATTGAAACTTTTAAAAGTTTAAGGGCTTAATTGACTTTTAAGTAATGTTTAGGGGCATATTTGACCCTTTTCCTATTTTATTCACTCATTCAAATTTTTTATGTTGATGTTTTTCTTAAGAGTTTAATTCCATTTTTTGTCCTAGATTTATAGGTGGCGTTCCACTTTTAGTCCTTTTTTTTTTAAACATCCACTTTTGATCCTAGTATTATTGTGGTATGACCATTTTTTGTCCTTCATCAACAAAACAGTTTAAATTTCGTCAAATACAAGAGCATTTCAGTCTTCAATTTTGATTTTGTTTCAAAAAATAAACATAAAAAATATAGTGGGTCAACCTACTTTGGCCCTGTTTGGTAAATAATCAGCCTATCAGCCAATTTTGGCTTATTTGACCACTATTAGTTGGTAAATAATAAGCTTTTTGTAACTCCAAAATGCTAAAATTCAAAAGGCTACTCAAAGTAGCCTTTTCAATTAGCTTTTTGAGAAAAGAAATTATACCAAACAGTCATCAGCTAACAGCTAATTTATCAAACAACTTTCTACAATCAACCAATGTTATCAACAAATCATACCTTCTAACCCAAACAGTCAACCCAATCAGCTAACAGTCATTTACCAAACAGGACCTTTGTATAAAAATGATCAAAGTGTCGTTGTATTTAACGGCATTTCAATGATTTTCTTGACGGATGATAAGTGCAAAAGATGCCATCTTTATAAGGTTGTTATCGGATCGTCTAGTGCACAATTCGTAGCTTTTGTGTTTGATTTGTCCCTTTATTGCGTTAGAATGCTTCATATTGCCATTGGACCCCGTTCCACACTTGGTTAATCATTTTGTAGGTAAAAAGATGGGCAAAAAGGCAGAAAATGGCTAGATTTTGAAGAAGGATTCACGAGTCGAAGTTGGAGTGCGAAATACACCATGGACGCCCAGTGGACGCCCAGTGGACGCCCCAGTGGACGCGCGTCCAACGCGCGTCGACCCTTGCGTCCAACTTTTCGCTCTCTGATTCTCGCACAGCAGAACAGCAGTCTGCTGTGGACGCGCAGTGGACGCACGCGTCCACCAAGCAGCTCTCTGAAGTTGAAGTCTGTGTAGCAGAAACGCAGCAGAAACGCAGTGGATGCGTAGTGGACGCGCAGTGGACGCCCCAGTGGACGCGCGTCCAGCGTGCGTCCACCCGTGCGTCCAGCACGGAAAATTGGCGGTTGGGCGAGATTTAAAAGGGGAATTGAGCCATTTTTCAGGGGATCCATCACACTTCAATTTTAGATCTCTTTAGAATATTTCTCTCTCTAGGATTAGCCTAGAGAGATCTCCCCCAATTCACTCCACATTCCCAATTCACTCCACATTGCAATTCTTAGTTTAGATTAGAATTAGAGAAGAATTCCATTGTTGCAAGATTGTGATCTACATTCAAGTTCAAGATTAAAGTTCAATTTCAAGTTCAAGTTCAAATTCAAAGTTCAATTCCTAGCTAAGTCTTCCTTTTAATTTCTTGTCATTACTTTTGCCTTTTGCTATTTCAATTTCAAGTATGATTAGATAGATCTTTGTGGATTTGGATTGAGCAATGTTTTATGGATGTTCTTGAGCTTTGAATTGATCAATTAGGTTTTGCAATTGCTTTGATTATGAGTTTGATTGTGTGAATGGTGATCTTCTTTGACTCTTGTGTGTGAATGATCAACCTATATGAGAGGTGTTTGGAGAAGGAGCCTCACCTACGAGAGTAGGGATACTCCTTAGCCTAGCCTAGCACGTTTCCTTCCCACCTTTGAGAAAAGGGGGATTGGAAGGCAAATAGCACACCATGTGTTCGATAATTTGCCTCACCTAGCCTAGTTGCCATGAGAATGGGACTATGGACTAGATGATAGGCCAATGACCACGAGAGTGGCGTTGGCATAGTTGTCTTGCCTCATTTTCATTATCTAAGTGTTGCTAGCCTAGTATCTTAGGAAATCAAGAATACCTATATGAGTTGCAATATCCAAGTCCTCCTTTCCACTTAATTGTTTCCTTTGTGTGTTCCTTATTTTCCTTATGTTTCATGCACCTTTCTTACCTATGTTTGGGTTAGCTTTCGAACACTAAACACTCTTGTGCTTAATCCCCTTACCGCTTGAATTCCCTCCTTGCCATCCTTTGAGAACGATACTCGGGAACTTCTTCCCGTTTTACCACCTATTACTTTCCATCCACCGCGAAAACTACACCCATCAACGGAGGACCAAAAATGGTCGTGCCACAATAATACTAGGACCAAAAGTGAATGCTTTGAAAAAAAAAAAAAAAAGACTAAAAGTGAAATGTCACCTATAAATTTAGGACCAAAAATGGAATTAACTCTTTTTCTTAAACTCGGAGGATTAAGATAACTTATTATTGCTTGTAGTAGAACACATATTTTAAGTTATACGAATTATTCAGTTTTTCAAAACAATAAAAAGAAAAAGTTGGTCATTGCTTTTAAAAAACACAGATTAAACATTCAGAGTGGTTATTACTAACTAGCGGCCAGTGGGCCACTATGAAGCGACTAGCGGTCTAGCGGGCGTATTATCAAAATGTGCCCAGTGGTCGTAGGGGTGTTATCACACACCTGTTTTCCCCTTTTTTTCCTCTTCAAAAATCCCCAATCGCAGGATAATAATTTTTTTTAAAAGCCCCACCCCCAACTATTAAAGAAACCCTTCCCAGTTTTGCATAAGAAAAAATTCCCCAGGGGGTATGCCTCCGCAGAGGTATTTAAACATGATGTGTTATTCTCTTACAGGGTGTTTGGTTGGAGGGAATTTAAATTCCTTTCTCACTTAATTCCCACATAATTCCGAAGGTAACTAAATTCCTTCGTTTGGTTGGAGGGAATTGCAATTCCGCGGAGTTGCGATTCCCTCATTTTCATGGAATTAGAATCCCATGCCCCCCTTGGGATTTCAATTCCATGGATTTTAGGAATAAAAAAAGATACTCCTGAGACAAAATTACCCTTCTCTTTTTTAACCTAAAATTGATGTCTGACATTCTCTTTTTGTTAATACCATGTATTATCTTGTTTTTTCATTACTCTTAAATATTTAAATTTGATATGTGTATATAACGTATTTATCTAAATTTTGAAAAGCAAAATTTTCTGTTTGTGCGCCGATTTATTCAAAATATATATGCAGAATTGTTCCAAATAGTGATGGAATGGCGTGAGTTGTGTAAATCTCTATATGCAGAAATTTTGAAAGCAAATTTTGAGTTGCCTAAACTTTGAAAAGCACATTATGTACATCTTGGTTCCTGGATTAATTTTGATGTATGTTGAACTTATGAAGCTTAACATACATTTGATGAAGTATTTGCATGAATATTAATTACAATACATCTAGTTCAAGAGATACGGTAGATGAGTGGTATTTGAATTTAATATGTTATATTTTTTTATGTACTTGTCATTTAATAATAATAATAATTATTATTTTTATAACAATAATAATGGGCATTTTGGACTTTAAACTATTCCCTTTCAATTCCCATGTATACCAAACATTGGAATTGAAATTCCTAGTAATTTTATTCCCTCCAACCAAACACTGGAATTTAAACTCCCACTTTATTCCCACATTATTCTTTTTCCATGGAATTGCAATTCCTTCCCCACCTAATTCCTTCCTTCTAACCAAACGCCCTGTTAGAGTTGTAAAATGAAAGTGATAAGAGTTTTAAACATGATAGTGGAAATAGTAATCAAAAGTATTATATATTTCGATTAGTTTTTTTTCTTGCAAGGTGAAAATGTCTTATTCTGTCAGAGTTGTAAAATGTTTTATCAAAAACTACATATTTTTCTGTATTAATGTAATTTAAAATTTGTTTCTTTTGAGTTTTTAATGAAATAAGTCTTCTTTTTAGTATTTGTTTTTATTTATAACAAGGCAAGTATGATATGATAAAGGTAAGGATATCTGAATTGAATCTGCAGCAATATAAATTTCTGATCTGGCGGGTCTTTTAATTTTTAAGTAAGGTATATCTAAAAAATTCATTATGCAGTGTCTTGTACACAATGGAATTTAAAACTTGTATAGTGATTGTATGGTGTGCAGTTCACGTGTAACAGTGTGTACAAAAATAAATAAGGTAAAGCAATAAAGAACACAACAGTTATAATTTTTCGAAGGTATATGTAATCCTTCTAATCTACTATACTCCTTTCTCCAGAAGGAATTCACTATATCCACCACCTCGATACAAAATACAATGAATTAGTGATCTAGTGCCTTTATCACAAAGTCGTCACTAATCACACAACTCCAGTGCCTCCAAGCTCCAGCACTGACACTAGGATTTCACAACTCCGTGCTACTATCCTCTATTTGCCCTCGGTAGAGAAATCACTATTTTGAAAATTAAGATTTTTCTTTTCTTCCAACTTTGAGACTTCTGAATGAATATATCAGTGTGTAGCTAAGTCTCTCTTTAAGATGAAGATCTTTGTATGCTCTTTGATTTTCACTTACTAGTGTATTCTCGTATGTAGTTTTCGTTTTCTGATGTATATTCCGTATACAGGCTGCTTTAGAGCTTCATCCTTATATAGGTGTTTTGAGACTTTGCCTATTGGAAAAAAGACAATTTCAAATTTGAACTTCGTCAGCAGATCCAATAGCCTTTTTAGCCCATACAAAAGTTTTGTAGACTTTTCTCCCTTTTGTGTTGCCTGGAAATTTAATTTTTCCAGTATGAGTATTTTTATTCGTGTTGTGAATCTTAAATCTTTAATAAATTCATGCAACTTTGGCTCCTTAATATTTGGCTAATAATATTCATGCCATTTTTAACCTCTTGAATTTATTTTCAAACCTTGGCTCATTCCTTAGCTCTAATGGACATTAGCTACATCTTTCTCTCTTTCTGCTCTTCCCAAAATGAACTTTAGCTCTTTCCAAATTAAACTTTGGCTAAACCAACATGGTTGGCGTGGTAGTTCAATACCTTGTCCCTTAAGCATGAGGTTGGGGTTTCAATCCCAACCCATGTGAATAGACTAAACTATTTGGCTAGTCCCCTACCACTTATTGTTTGGGACGAGGGTTAGTCTTTTAGCTAGAGGGATACCTTTTTGGTAAACCCAAAAAAAAATTAAACTTTCGCTCCAACCTTATTAATTAGCTCTTCCCAAATTAAAGAAGTTCTCAAACCTCACCTCTTGTTGCAATCTCACCTCTTATAAGGTGGAGGTTGGGGTGGTGCTTTGTTTTTCAGTTAGTTCGTTGAATAGAGGAGGTCGTCGGATTTTGTTTCCCAATTATTTTGTCAGATGATGAAGGTTTTCATCATTTGATTATAATGGATATGGGATGAAGGGAGAAGACAAATAAATATTTTTTAAAAATTAATTTTAATAAATAAATACTACCCCGTCCCATTTTGGTTGTCTGATTCGTTTAACGAGGCTTGACTAAAGTTATTTTTAATCCAATTTTTCATAATATTAAGTTTAACATTAATATATAAAATTTATATATTTAGAAACTACATTAAAAGTACTATTAAACAACAAAATTTAAATTAAATTTAAAAATTATAAAAAAATTACCAAAGAAAAATAAACAATGAAGAAAAAATTGGTTTGACCAATGAATAGTAAATAGGACAGGTAAACTGGGATAGATGAAGTAATAACATGCAACATATTTTATAATTAAGATTGACACGTAAAATGAAGCATCAACTTTAAACCGCAAATTATATCGTGGACCGTGGTCCACAATGCATTGTGGACCGCGGTCCCAAAACGACGTCGTTTTGATTAATGAAAACAGACGGATGAATCACTCACTTTCTTTTCATATATACTGCAGTTACATTTCAACACAACTTCAGTTACATTTCAACACAACTGTAGTTACATTTTGATATAACTACAGTTTCAATTTCAAGTATGATTAGATAGATCTTTGTGGATTTGGATTGAGCAATGTTTTATGGATGTTCTTGAGCTTTGAATTGATCAATTAGGTTTTGCAATTGCTTTGATTATGAGTTTGATTGTGTGAATGGTGATCTTCTTTGACTCTTGTGTGTGAATGATCAACCTATATGAGAGGTGTTTGGAGAAGGAGCCTCACCTACGAGAGTAGGGATACTCCTTAGCCTAGCCTAGCACGTTTCCTTCCCACCTTTGAGAAAAGGGGGATTGGAAGGCAAATAGCACACCATGTGTTCGATAATTTGCCTCACCTAGCCTAGTTGCCATGAGAATGGGACTATGGACTAGATGATAGGCCAATGACCACGAGAGTGGCGTTGACATAGTTGTCTTGCCTCATTTTCATTATCTAAGTATTGCTAGCCTAGTATCTTAGGAAATCAAGGATACCTATATGAGTTGCAATATCCAAGTCCTCCTTTCCACTTAATTGTTTCCTTTGTGTGTTCCTTATTTTCCTTATGTTTCATGCACCTTTCTTACCTATGTTTGGGTTAGCTTTCGAACACTAAACACTCTTGTGCTTAATCCCCTTACCGCTTGAATTCCCTCCTTGCCATCCTTTGAGAACGATACTCGGGAACTTCTTCCCGTTTTACCACCTATTACTTTCCATCCACCGCGAAAACTACACCCTTCATGATATAACTACAGTTTCATTCGATAATATCAAACACAAATGTGAAACTGTTATTCAGTATCTTTTCATATACACTGCAGTTACATTTCAACACAACTACAGTTACATTTTGATATAACTACAGTTTCATTCGATAATATCAAAACAAATGTAAGGCAGTATCTTTTGGAATGAACTGTAGTGTCAATTACGGGGCTCCGTCTCCCACTTACTAAAACGACGTCGTTTTGGGACCGCGGTCCACGATATAAGAACTGACTTTAAACTGCCAACTTAGCAAATTACGGAAAATTTACTAGATAATTGATTTGATTGCACGATTTTTACTAATACTAAACTTAATATTATGAAAAATTGTATTAAAAATAACTTTAGTTATTGCACGATTTAGTTAAGTCTCGTTAATCGAACCGGACACATAATATGGGACGGTGTATTAGTGTTTCACTAAAACGTATTATTTTTTATGAAAGATTACATTTTTTACTTTAAAAATTTACTTTTTCTTTCAAAAGCATTACTGTTTATTCTTAACCCTAGGGTAGCTCAAGTGGCAAGTGAGCTTTCTTTGTGGGGAGGAAAAACCGGGTACCTTAACTGAAACTTTTTTTTTCCTTGAAAAATATTATTGTTTTATTAAAAAATGTGACATTTTCACTTATTAATTTTTTATTAGAAAGTTTTGTATTTTTTTTTTCACTTAAAAGTATTATTTTTTTTATTGAAAAATAGAGTTAATATCAGCTAGAATCCCTTTAATTACTAAGTACAGCTTCGGCATGTGTCTTGAACTTGACCCTGATACTTTAAAAGCTAGTGCAGCTCTCCAAGAAGATTACAAATATTGAACTATTTTGAACTAATGGTTTGTTTCATAAACTTAACAATTCATAGGAAATATTTTATATTATTTTAAAGAAACATTTTATTAACACTGTTCATAAGATGTCAATTTTTAAACAGATCATAAATAATTAATTTTTATGGTATGCGAATTGCTCTGTGTTTTTAGCAACTCTTATTATTATTTTTTTTCGTTGTAGTTGATTGGTTGTTGGAGACTTGGAGCCTGCCTACCCTTCATGAGTCTTCCTTCACATGCATCTTTTCTGTATTCTGACTAGGCACAATCAATGCTCTCTGAAATGTCGATATAGTAATTAAGTCTTTGTTTGGTTGTTATGATGCTATAGACCGTAAGCGAGCTGCGCAAAGCATTAATTTTTCAGTGGCATAGTATCTTAAATTCTAGGTCAAGTCTTCTTCAACACATTTGGAAACAAGGATAGCTAGCTTTAGAGCATCTCCCAGTTGTTGGTCCTAAATTGTCTTTTTTTGTATTGGAATTGTCAACATTCAAAATATAAATTTTTTTTGAGAATACATTCAAATGTTTCTAAGTTTTGAGAATTTATGAATGCAATACAAGATCATAACAAATTGTGAACTTTTAAAAGGTAAATTGTGAACATTTGGACTCGGGTCCACTTTGGGTCCGCAAAATGATTTCCGGAAATTATTTTCCGGGTTACCAAAGACACCCTAAATGATAATAAATTAATACAAAGTCAAATATTCACAAAACGAAACATATATCTTATAAATCAATGTTGTTTTATGCTTTCTCAATCTTTTTCAACTCAAAGAATTAATGTTTTCACCATAAAGGTTCGATCTTGTGACCACTCATTTAGAATGATAATAGAGATATTATCACACTATATAATAGTTGATATCGAATTAATTATTTTAATTGAACTAATTAGACTAATATTTGTTTTTAAAAAATTAGACTAATATTTATTTAATTAGGTTGATTAAATGGCTCAATAAATATTTAACTAGTATAATTACTTGATTAAGAGTAACGTAATTGGGTGTTGGGTGATTTGGCCCAAAATGCTAAAATATTTAATTGTGCTGGATTAGGCTATTTGAATTAATTGGATTGCCTGATTAATGAGTTTGATTTGGTGTTAGCTAGCCTATCATAAAATATCTGTATCATATAATTTTGAGAAATTTAGATAATTTGATAGGATTTGAAGATAGGATATAACTATGAACTGAACCTGGATGTGATAGTCTCTCGGGACATTCTTCATAATTAATTCAAATGTACTGTTTATATTTAATTTGAAGATTATCCAAAATGATAAAGGTTGTTAGATTTTTTCTACCTATAAATAATGGCTTCATTTTGGATAAAAAGGGACTCTCATATTTTTTATTTTTTTTTGAGACAAGGGACTCTCATAATTTGAATACCAAAATTCTGCTGAAATCTCGCCAAGCCATTCATGAGTCCGGGACTGTTTAGCATATTCAACATATTTCAGTAGAGACTAGAGAATCAGAAATAGAGATTGTTCCTGTGTTGATATTTATTGTAACTCGATACTTTGTGAATTTTAATATAATTTTAGTGTTTTTTCTTTTTTAATTTTGGTGTTTATAAATGCAATCTGGTTTTTAATTACATCAATAAACATATCTATTTTATAGAAATTAAAGTTTTGAATAAAAGAAAAGTAATAGGGGATGCTTGGTAAATAACTGTTAGCTGCTGATTGAGTTAATGAGTTTGACTAATTGATGACATTAACTGATTGTAAAAAGATGTTTGGTAAATTACTGTTAGCTGATAGCATTCAAAATGATTTTTTCAAAAAGCTTATCAAAAAAGCTTTTTGAGCATCTTTTTGAATTTTAGCATTTTGGAGTAATAAGTTGTTACAAAAAAGCTAATTAATCAAACACTTATATTGAATATTTAACCAAGTCAAATAGCTAATGTTTAGTTTCATTGAGATGTGAAATGGATGGAGTGATGTCTAAACTTCTTTAATCTCGCTTCCTCGAATTAGCAAATGTTTAATTAGTTTCTTTAAAACTCCATTTTTCTTTAAGAGTATTGTAGTTCACATGGAACTGTCCAAACTCTGCTGGTGGAAGTGAGTTAATGACTAGATGAACTAGTCATGATTCAGACAACTCCATCCCCATCTCCTTTAATTTTACTGCAATATTGGCCATTTGGTCGTAAAGTTCATGGATTGGCATAGACGAATCAAACTTCATAGAAGTTAGTTCTGTCATCCATCAGGTTCCCTGCAATTGACTTATCTCCAATTTCAAACATTGATAGCTCTTTTACGTTTTTCAAAAATTCAAACTTTTGGCATCATAAGCTTCATTTTGCTGCCATGGTAATCTTCATGAGGTTTAAACACATTTTATTGGACCTCATCCATTTTTCATGGTATTCCTTCTCTTCTTGCGAGTTTTTGTCCATGAGGGTTGCAAGTTCCTTTGTGTTTAAGGAAAGATCTAATCCAGATAAGTCCAAGTAAAATTGAACTTGTTTAGACCAGTCTTAATAATTGAGGCATTGAACCTCACATAACAATAGCATTTATTGAAGTCGAGAATTGAGCGAATGCTGAAATTCCATATTTACAACTTAATGCTTTTATGCTAAGCATTTAAACAATTCATTATGTGAGAGAAAAACTTTAATAGATGCCAATAATAATAATAATAATAATAATAAAAGCACTAGTCAAATAAGCAAGTCATCTTTGGATAAACAAAGTTATTTGACAAAGTACTAAAATTATAATCTTTAAGTATTATAAATTATTTGCAGTGGTTCTCCTCTGGGCAATCTCATAGCAAAGTAATTTATTGTAAATTTGTAATTGTCACCTGGAGAAGCAGCAGCAAAAGCTGCTTTCCTTCTGCTAGAGAAGAAGGTTGGCTACGACGGCCAGTGCCAAGCCGGCCGTCTAGCCGACGCCGAGATGATTCAAACTCTGTTAATCCTTAATCTATCGAAATCATTCAAAATTTTAATGTATGTATATAATCATAATATAACAATACATATATATATATATATATATATATATATATATATATATATATATATAATAACAATACAAAATTTAACTCATATATATATATACACAAATTGATAAGAGTTATTGCATATATATACACAAACTTCATAAAAAAATTGGTAAATCATTATACCTAACCTTGTTTTTGATACCAAATGAAACACTATTATAATAGGCATTGACGATTCAACTAATACTTTCATAGGAACTCTCAGCCCTAGTTTTCTCAGTAGTTTATGGTAGCCCAGATCATTCCCTTAAAAAAGAGTTGTTCTCTGATCTCTCTCAAGAAGTATTACGCTTTGAAGGAGCCTGGCTCACAGCCGGCGACTTCAACTCTGTTCTAAACAGAGACGAAGTTTCTAACAGGGCTAATTTCTCGTCGTCTCCATGTGCAGGTTTCAATAGTTGGATTGAAAGAGAGGGCTTGATCGACCTGGGCTACGTAGGCTCTAAATTTACATGGAGTAGAGGCCTACAATCATCTTCGTTCAAAGGTGCATGACTTGATCGCGCAATGTGCAATGTAGATTGGAAGATCCTGTGTATCAACCTCAAGACTAGCCATAACCATCAATGGCAAGCAATCTGAGTGGTTCAAGCTGACCAGAGGAATTTGACAAGGTGATCCAATATCGCCTCTTCTGTTTGTACTATGCATAGAGAGGCAACTCATATTACCAGAAATGTAACATTGGGTGTTCCCCTTCCCTTTGATTAAAAAACAAAAAGGCTTAAATATTGTCATTGAATGCCAGAGTGAGGGGAATAATTACATATTTTATTCTGAAATTTTAATTGTTCAGACCACTTAATACATGAGCCACAATTAGAATAAAAAAAATATTCTAACACTTTAATATTAATTTGTACTAACATAAGTGTTTTACCTTCACAAGCAAATCTATACTGCCAAGACAACTAAAGTAGTACATCAAAGATAAACGATAAACAAGCCTTGAGTTCTTGACTACGATGCCAAAATACCGTATAAAAGTCATGAGAAAGTAATTACAAATTGAAAATACAAAAATAGTCTCCCAACAATATGAAATCATTAACACACACTTAAATTGGCTTTCAACATGAATGCGTGCCACTCAATGCTTGGGGATTCATGGAACATCGAACCACATGTCTGAGGAATCATAACAAGAAATTAAAGTTACTTATAATTTTTGCAATCAATTAAGCTCAGCCCACTGAATGACGACGACGATAATAATAATAATTGAAAGAAATCTTAAAACAAGAATTTTTAAAGAATTTGGCTGACCTCTAAATGAGATGACCGACACTAAAGATATAAAAATAAGTAGCTCAATTCTGGTTCACACACATTCTTTGCATCAACAAAAACAGACATATCAATATAATTCTTTTAATTCAAAAAGCAATTCACATCGCTGACCGGGCAGTTAATCATCAGAAACCTGAAGAGAAATGTACAACCATGTTTTAAAAAAATAATCTAATAATCTGTTTAAAATATCTAATTCAATATCTTATATTTTGATGATCTTATCATGAGATGAAAAACCTTAAATTAATTATATTAGTTTATATAGAAGAAACTAACTTTAAGATGTCGCTTAAGTGACAAGCACATCGAATCAGAGTAAAAGATTATTTTATATATAATCTTTATTTTTAAGATAATTGCAAAAGGATATATAATATGCTTACTATTTCTTGTGACGGAGTAGAGGTTCTAGGATTACCGAATTCGCTGGTGCTGACATTTTCCACCTCATGTGATTGCTTATGCACCTATAGGAATAATAGATTGAAAGTGAAAATGGCTTCAACTAAAACAATTTTCTTTCTTTACATTAAACAAAGGGAAAATGACAGTTTTAGTCAACCAATTATATCCATATTGTAGACTCAGTCCATGAATTATTTCCATACACAAATCTTTTCTTTTAATTATATGTAATGTGGCAATTTTAGTCCACCACTAACAAATTATGTTAATATTAATAATGCATTTTAAAATTTTAAATTATTGAGGAACATCATAGTCATTTTTTATTTATATCATTTTGTTTTAAATAATTAATTAATCGTTGAATTTGACAAACACATTTTCTTCTGCTATTGGAGTGTAGCTAAAAATTCAAAATTATTTTGGTCTAAGTTTATTAATATTACTAGTTGAAATAAATATTACAAATTTAAGTACGTTGTTGTTTTCATGTTAATAAGTTAGAGTCAGTCTTCAATCTATAAGCACTTTCAATACATATGTCATTTCCATTAAAAAAAAAAAAGAGCATTGGTTCTACCACAGTGGTTTTGACCAGTAAATTGAAATTTAACTTTGAAGCTAAAGATAAGTATATACATATTTATAAATCTTAGAAAGCTAGCAATTCTCGGTTACAAATGAAGAGAATCTGTATATACGAAGATTTAGTTGAGGAAATTTGAGAAAACACTATGAAATGACTAATATATCTTTCACTAATTTGAAATTTTGAAATGCAATGTTAATTTTTAGCTAAACTCCAATGACAAAAAAATGTGTCTATCAAACTTAATGATTAATTAATTATTTAATACAAAATGATATAAACATGCATTATTAATATTAACATAATTTGTTAGTGGTGAACTGGAATTGCAACTTTACACATATTTTAAAAAGAAAATTTATGTATAGTAATAATTCATGGACCGAGTCTACAATATAAGTATAATTAATAGGCTAAAACAGTTATTTTCCTTTAAACAAACTTTCTAGTAATGAACAATTCTTTATACAGTAAATAATTAACATATTTTGCAACCTCTATCGGCATATATATCATTTATTCTTATAAACAAAATCACCATTAAGGGTGTGTTTGGAAAGCAAGAAAATGGTTTCTGGAAAATGATTTCTGGAAAATAGGTCATTTTCCAGAAAATATTTTCCTTTCTTGTGTTTGGATGAAGAGTAGAAAATTGACATGGTGTGTTTGGCTCATTTTCCAGAAAATAGACAAAAAAATTAACAAAATTGTAGAAAAAATACATCAAAAACAAATTAAACTAGTCGGCCACGCCCAGAAACAGTGGCCGACTGGTTTCTGGCCGGAAACCAGTATGGCTGGACTGGTTTCGAGCAACCAGTCTCGGCCAGACTGACCAGTCTGCGACTGGTAACCAGTCCGCCGACTGGTTTCGAGAAACTAGTCCGCCGACTGGTTTCAAGAGACCAGTCCGCCGATCGAAATAAATAAATAAATTTTTAAAAAAAAAACATGCAGGTCGCTGCTCTGGTTTCCGCCGGAAACCAGAGCAAGGTGACTTCCGCCCAAGCGAAGTCGTCATTTTCCTTGGGGCGGAAAATGACTTCCGCCCAAATTTGGCGGAAATCATTTTCCGCCAAAAGAGCCTTGTTTTCCCCAGTCAACGGAAATCATTTTCCGTTGACTGGGTTTTCCCATGGTTGCCAAACACCCAAAGTCCGGAAAATGATTTCCGAAAATCATTTTCCGGGCTTCCAAACACACCCTTA
>NC_044930.1:8834327-8845699 GCF_003576645.1 Ipomoea triloba
ATATATATATATATATATATATATATATATATATATATATATATATAATAACAATACAAAATTTAACTCATATATATATATACACAAATTGATAAGAGTTATTGCATATATATACACAAACTTCATAAAAAAATTGGTAAATCATTATACCTAACCTTGTTTTTGATACCAAATGAAACACTATTATAATAGGCATTGACGATTCAACTAATACTTTCATAGGAACTCTCAGCCCTAGTTTTCTCAGTAGTTTATGGTAGCCCAGATCATTCCCTTAAAAAAGAGTTGTTCTCTGATCTCTCTCAAGAAGTATTACGCTTTGAAGGAGCCTGGCTCACAGCCGGCGACTTCAACTCTGTTCTAAACAGAGACGAAGTTTCTAACAGGGCTAATTTCTCGTCGTCTCCATGTGCAGGTTTCAATAGTTGGATTGAAAGAGAGGGCTTGATCGACCTGGGCTACGTAGGCTCTAAATTTACATGGAGTAGAGGCCTACAATCATCTTCGTTCAAAGGTGCATGACTTGATCGCGCAATGTGCAATGTAGATTGGAAGATCCTGTGTATCAACCTCAAGACTAGCCATAACCATCAATGGCAAGCAATCTGAGTGGTTCAAGCTGACCAGAGGAATTTGACAAGGTGATCCAATATCGCCTCTTCTGTTTGTACTATGCATAGAGAGGCAACTCATATTACCAGAAATGTAACATTGGGTGTTCCCCTTCCCTTTGATTAAAAAACAAAAAGGCTTAAATATTGTCATTGAATGCCAGAGTGAGGGGAATAATTACATATTTTATTCTGAAATTTTAATTGTTCAGACCACTTAATACATGAGCCACAATTAGAATAAAAAAAATATTCTAACACTTTAATATTAATTTGTACTAACATAAGTGTTTTACCTTCACAAGCAAATCTATACTGCCAAGACAACTAAAGTAGTACATCAAAGATAAACGATAAACAAGCCTTGAGTTCTTGACTACGATGCCAAAATACCGTATAAAAGTCATGAGAAAGTAATTACAAATTGAAAATACAAAAATAGTCTCCCAACAATATGAAATCATTAACACACACTTAAATTGGCTTTCAACATGAATGCGTGCCACTCAATGCTTGGGGATTCATGGAACATCGAACCACATGTCTGAGGAATCATAACAAGAAATTAAAGTTACTTATAATTTTTGCAATCAATTAAGCTCAGCCCACTGAATGACGACGACGATAATAATAATAATTGAAAGAAATCTTAAAACAAGAATTTTTAAAGAATTTGGCTGACCTCTAAATGAGATGACCGACACTAAAGATATAAAAATAAGTAGCTCAATTCTGGTTCACACACATTCTTTGCATCAACAAAAACAGACATATCAATATAATTCTTTTAATTCAAAAAGCAATTCACATCGCTGACCGGGCAGTTAATCATCAGAAACCTGAAGAGAAATGTACAACCATGTTTTAAAAAAATAATCTAATAATCTGTTTAAAATATCTAATTCAATATCTTATATTTTGATGATCTTATCATGAGATGAAAAACCTTAAATTAATTATATTAGTTTATATAGAAGAAACTAACTTTAAGATGTCGCTTAAGTGACAAGCACATCGAATCAGAGTAAAAGATTATTTTATATATAATCTTTATTTTTAAGATAATTGCAAAAGGATATATAATATGCTTACTATTTCTTGTGACGGAGTAGAGGTTCTAGGATTACCGAATTCGCTGGTGCTGACATTTTCCACCTCATGTGATTGCTTATGCACCTATAGGAATAATAGATTGAAAGTGAAAATGGCTTCAACTAAAACAATTTTCTTTCTTTACATTAAACAAAGGGAAAATGACAGTTTTAGTCAACCAATTATATCCATATTGTAGACTCAGTCCATGAATTATTTCCATACACAAATCTTTTCTTTTAATTATATGTAATGTGGCAATTTTAGTCCACCACTAACAAATTATGTTAATATTAATAATGCATTTTAAAATTTTAAATTATTGAGGAACATCATAGTCATTTTTTATTTATATCATTTTGTTTTAAATAATTAATTAATCGTTGAATTTGACAAACACATTTTCTTCTGCTATTGGAGTGTAGCTAAAAATTCAAAATTATTTTGGTCTAAGTTTATTAATATTACTAGTTGAAATAAATATTACAAATTTAAGTACGTTGTTGTTTTCATGTTAATAAGTTAGAGTCAGTCTTCAATCTATAAGCACTTTCAATACATATGTCATTTCCATTAAAAAAAAAAAAGAGCATTGGTTCTACCACAGTGGTTTTGACCAGTAAATTGAAATTTAACTTTGAAGCTAAAGATAAGTATATACATATTTATAAATCTTAGAAAGCTAGCAATTCTCGGTTACAAATGAAGAGAATCTGTATATACGAAGATTTAGTTGAGGAAATTTGAGAAAACACTATGAAATGACTAATATATCTTTCACTAATTTGAAATTTTGAAATGCAATGTTAATTTTTAGCTAAACTCCAATGACAAAAAAATGTGTCTATCAAACTTAATGATTAATTAATTATTTAATACAAAATGATATAAACATGCATTATTAATATTAACATAATTTGTTAGTGGTGAACTGGAATTGCAACTTTACACATATTTTAAAAAGAAAATTTATGTATAGTAATAATTCATGGACCGAGTCTACAATATAAGTATAATTAATAGGCTAAAACAGTTATTTTCCTTTAAACAAACTTTCTAGTAATGAACAATTCTTTATACAGTAAATAATTAACATATTTTGCAACCTCTATCGGCATATATATCATTTATTCTTATAAACAAAATCACCATTAAGGGTGTGTTTGGAAAGCAAGAAAATGGTTTCTGGAAAATGATTTCTGGAAAATAGGTCATTTTCCAGAAAATATTTTCCTTTCTTGTGTTTGGATGAAGAGTAGAAAATTGACATGGTGTGTTTGGCTCATTTTCCAGAAAATAGACAAAAAAATTAACAAAATTGTAGAAAAAATACATCAAAAACAAATTAAACTAGTCGGCCACGCCCAGAAACAGTGGCCGACTGGTTTCTGGCCGGAAACCAGTATGGCTGGACTGGTTTCGAGCAACCAGTCTCGGCCAGACTGACCAGTCTGCGACTGGTAACCAGTCCGCCGACTGGTTTCGAGAAACTAGTCCGCCGACTGGTTTCAAGAGACCAGTCCGCCGATCGAAATAAATAAATAAATTTTTAAAAAAAAAACATGCAGGTCGCTGCTCTGGTTTCCGCCGGAAACCAGAGCAAGGTGACTTCCGCCCAAGCGAAGTCGTCATTTTCCTTGGGGCGGAAAATGACTTCCGCCCAAATTTGGCGGAAATCATTTTCCGCCAAAAGAGCCTTGTTTTCCCCAGTCAACGGAAATCATTTTCCGTTGACTGGGTTTTCCCATGGTTGCCAAACACCCAAAGTCCGGAAAATGATTTCCGAAAATCATTTTCCGGGCTTCCAAACACACCCTTAAAACATAAATATAATAAAACTTACAATTAATGTTATAAACTTTCAAAACACGCATAAAAAACTTAGAAATAATTTCATTTAATAGAAAATGTCGGGATAATATGCTTACTATTTCTTGTGACGAAATAGAGGTGCCAGGGTGGTCAAATCCATTGATGTTGACATTTTTATTCTCATATGCTTGGTTATGTACCTGTAGAGGATTAATATAAATTCATATTCTTCAATTCTTCTATCACTTAAATTAAATCAAAAGGTTTTTTTTATGCTTTTATATATAAACAAAAATAGTAAGTAAACTCTCTAGTAATTCACAATTCTTACTTTATCTACATACTAAACAATTAACCTCCTATGCAACCTCTGTTGACATATGTTTCACTCATTCACTCAAATAATCTCACCATCCAAACATAAATCTAATAGAATTTAATTACGATTAATGGTTTTTTTTTTGTTTTGTAAAAGTACAAATTTATGAAGTTTTAGCACACCTTTACAATTTCACGTTGTATGAGAATTTAAAAATAATTAGAAATTGATCTTGACTGTATAATCTTTTGAAAAAAAAATCTTAAAACTTTCTAAAGAGATTATAAAAGTGAGGAAAAATGGAAGTTGAACACTAACTGTTGCTTGTGACGAAAGAGGAGTGATGAAGATATTGCAACCTATTTTGCAAATAACTAACATATTTTGTAGCCTATGTTGGCATAGATATCATTTATTCCCTCAAACATTAGCACGATCAAAACATAAATATAATAAAACTACTTATAATTAATATTATAAAATTTCAAAACATACAAAAACTTAGAGACAATTTCATCTAATAAAAAATATTTCTATTCAAATTAAATTGAAGATCTATTTTTTTTAGTATTACGTACTGACTCTATTACAATGTAGTATCTCTCAACCTACTGAAGCACATAATTAAAGTCAACAGTTGTCTCCACTGAGGCTCAAGTCCACCCCTTCTATGTGGGAGTGTAAATTGGGTGTCACTAGACCACAAGGTCTTTGGCGAAGATCTATTTAATATAACCCAATCCAATGTCTAATATTTTTGTGGACTTACCTTCAAAAGAAAATTGTTTAAATATAAGAATCCATACAGTAATTTAATTTCCTTTCCATATGATTTCTTAATTACCTGTAGGAATAATATATTGAAAGAAAAATTTTCTAAATACTTCTCCTATCATTCAACTAAATCAAAAGCTCTTTTGAAAAGAAAACATTTATAAACAAATTTTCTAGTAATTAGCAATTCTTTATTTGCTACATAATTAACATATTCTGCAACCTCTGCTGACATATATATAGCCGACTTTCTTAAAGAATATCACCACAAAACATCAATCTAATAGAATTTATAATTAATTTTAATTTATACATACTTTAGAATTCAAATCTCTCTAAAGGTTATTGTATAGTTGAAAAGGCCAAGACAATATACTTACAATTCTTTGTGACGAAATAGAGGTGTTGGCATTTTCATCCCCATATGCTTGGCTATGTACCAGTATAGGATTAATATAAATTCAAATTCTTCTTCAATTCTATCCCCTCAAGTAAATCAAAAGGTTTTTTTTCTAAATAATAATATTAAAAAAAATACTTTCTAGCAATTCATGATTCTTTATCTACCAAATAATTAACATGCTTGCCAACTACTATATAGTATGCTAGCATTATGGTTACCATTCTAAATGAGTGATTATAGGTGTGAATTCCTGTGCTAAGACTTAAATTTTTTGAGTTAAAAATGTTTGAGTAAATATAGAACATAAGATAAATCTAATAGTACTTAAAATCAATGTTATAAAATTTCAAAGCATACAAGAACTTAAAGACAATTTTGCTCTCTCAAAAATACTTTTATCCATATCTTTCACTCATTCACACAAATAATCTCACCATCAAAACATAAATATAATAGAATTTACAATTAATTTTATACTCACTTTAGAATTCAAATCTCTCTAAAGATTATGTTGTATGGTTGAATTATTAATATAATATAATATGCTTACTATTTCTTGTGACAAAGTAGAGGTGCTGGGGTGGTCAAATCCATTGGTGTTGACATTTTCATCCCCATACTCTTGGTAATGTACCTGTAAGGATTAATATAAATTCAATTTTTTTTTCAATTCTATCATTTCAATTATATCAAATGTTTTTTTTTAAATAAAAATATTAAGAAAACTCTCTAGTAATTCTTTATCTACTAAACAATTAACATGCTTTGCAACCTTGCTTTGAAAAAAAAATCTTAAAAGTTCCTAAAAAGATCATAAAAGTGAGGAAAAATGGAAGTTAGACATTTACCATTGCTTGTGATGGAAGAGGAGTGATGAAGACGTTGAATCCATTGATTTTGACATTTGTTTTGCCATGCCTTTGCTCACAAATCTCTCTTGCAAAATCAGTCACCCTTTGACTCACATCAAACAATTCCATCACTTGCTGTCTAGATTAGCAAAATCCTGTGGAATATTTTCTAGGGAAATACAATTCCTGAGAACCAGGACTTCCAGAACTGGAAAGCTTTTCTTAGACTCCATAGCAGTCCAAGTTACGAGGTTCGTCTTTCCAATGCGCAAATACTTAAGCCCTTTGAAAATAACATCACTGCTTAGATCCCAAAAGTCCCCTGAGAACGCATTGTCATCCAATTTGAGCACCCCAAGCTGCTCCAGAGATCCCAATACAGTCATGTCATTCCATTGAAATAATGTACCGGACAAGGTCAACTTTCGTAGCCTTCTTGGAAACTTATCCAATATTGGGACCTCTAATGCTTCCTCAGAGTTTCCATGAAGCTTCAAGTTTTCGAGGCATTCTAACATTTGAAGATTGTTGAACAAGCAAACTTTTTGGGTTTTATCAAGAAGTTGTGATAAATTCCCGCGAACACCTAATTTTTGGAGTTTGGGAGTCATGTTGAAAATGTCGCTTGTGCAACTTCCGGGTGATATGGTAGAAAGTGTGCGGATATCTGTTTGTTTAAGGCTATGCTTGGAATTGGCTGTTTTGGGAGGAGAGGGTAATTGCGTAGAGGTGTTGGTGTGCACATACCTTAGATTCTCCATGTTCCATATGCCCCCATTAATGTGTAGGGTTCCTTTTGTGGTTTTGATCACTAGAGTCTCCAAATATGACAGATGTTCGAATGCCTTGGGGAGGGAATCGAGATCAACTGTGACAGCAAGATACCTGATACTGTCTTCGGAATAAAGCTCAATTGGCAGGGAGTTAAATTTGAGGTCTTCAATATTCAACACCTTAAGATATTTCATGGTTTTTAGGATGTTTATCAACTGCGGCACTGGCACCGAATTAATCTCATCACTCTTTTGTGAGGATAACAACAAAGATTTAACAAATTTATCAACATATTGAAGTCGAGCCTTCCTTTTGTTTAAGAGATTGAAGAATGAATGAGATGAATGACAGTAGTAGTAGGAACAAAGACGATTCAAAATAATTCCTGCATTTAAGATTTGCCCCTCATCCACTACATGGAATAACTTTTTCCTTTCAGCTTCACTTTTACAGAAAGCAGGTAATGTGTCATGAATGCCACATGTTTTTATTTGACCATCTGCCCTTCTATTTTTCACCACCACAAGATTTCTATCAACAAGAAGATTCAAATAATTTGAAGCTCCAACTTCTTTGTCTAAAGGGTATCCCCACTCATCCTTTGTTGGAATGAAATCTTCAGCCATCCACATATGAATTAACTTCCAAGCAGCAATCTCATGTCCCATAGGAAAATATGCAAAATATAAAAAGCAATTTTTCAACTTCTCGTCACCCAAATCATTGTAGCTCAACTGTACTAGCTCATGGTAGCTTTGACCTTCTCCATTAATGTCTAGAAGCGGATTATCAGCCACTCGTTGCCAACCTACAACAGAAGTTATACAATTCCTTAGGATACCAGTTAGCAATACTAGAGCATGTGGCAATCCATTGCACTTTTTTGCTATTTTTTTCCCAACCTCTTCAAATACTGTGTCACAGCTTCCCTCTGTACCAAAAACATTATTTTTTATTAGCAACCAACCATCATCATTGTTCAACTTTCTTAAACTATGAGATTTCCAAGTAGAATCAACTGCATTACTGCTCCGGGTGGTTACCAGGACTCTACTCCCTTTCAAATTTTTAGGGAATGCATCTTTTAAAGAATCCCAATCTTCTTTTCTATGCACACCATCTAATACAATCAAGTATCTTTCATCCTCTAATAATTCCTTTATTTTAGCTTCCAACACATCTTCTAAAGTCGTGCTAAAGTCTTCTGTTTGCTTGGAAATTTGATGTAGAATGTCAATGAATTTTTGCTTTCTATGAAAGTGTCGTGAAACATGAATCCAAACGCAATGGGTGAAATATTTCCTAATTTCCAAGTCTTCAAATACCTTTAAGGCAAATGCAGTTTTTCCTGTCCCAGCATTCCCTACAATTGGGATGACAAAGAAATCTTTCGATGCTTTCACTAATTGAGTTTTTATGATTTTCAAATCATCACTAAAGCCAACTATCTTATTTTCAGCCTGAAAAATTAAAGAGTAATATTAATCAAGTGGTGGGGGGGATTCAATTTCCAATCGTTAGTGCAATTTAAGGAATGTAACTAACTAATTTTTATTGAAACAATAATAATATGGAATTGAAAAGAGCACTGGAGATAAACCATAGCTTCTATATTTGCAGTAAATTCATGTTCAAATTTTACTTCCAAATTCAATTCAGCTAGATCAAAAGAATTTATAAAGACATATCCATTTGGCTCGAACTCATGACCTCTCATAATTGAGATCTTTTGAATAACACTCATATTGTTAACAAAACATTACAAATAAGACATATTAGTCATATACTCATATATTAACTACTATAGAAATATGAAACCAAACATATAAATATCACATTTATTATTTATAAAGATAAATTCATTTTCTTACTAGTAAATTGGCATTTAACTTTGAAACTAAAGATGAGTAGATACATGTTTTAAAATCTTAGAAAACTAAAAGCTCTTCATTACGAATAAAGAGAATCGGTATATATGAAGATAGTTGAGGGAATTTGAGAAAACTCAATGAAATAACCTAATTTCCTACAATAATTTGAGAATTTAAAGAGAAATGTTAATTTTAGGGGTGGGCATCTCTGTCTTTGCTTCAGTTTGGTTAAAGTTTTACTGATTTTTTAAAAAAATGAAAATTCGATTTCAAATTTTAATTTGATTTGAAATAATTCCGTTGTTGCTCCGATTTGGTTCAGATTAAAAACTCAAACATTCCTTAGTTCTCATGTCAGTCATGTGTAAATAAATATTTATTTATTTTTACTAATTATTTAAATTTAAAATTCTAAATAACAAGCCCACAATGCATATTTCAAAATTTTCAATCTAAAGTAAGTCTAAATCGAATTAACCTCTTCATGTACGTTTGTCATTCAACAACATCACCACAGACTCGTAGATACAAATTAGGAACAAAGAAAAATTGTGAAATTTTGGGTTAGGGGATTGAGGATTTTGTATATATATATATATATTTGGATATATAAATTTGTAAATATAAAAATATTTGGGTATAATATATTCAGTTTATAAAATATAAAATCAATCGGGTTTTAATAATAAATCAAAACTTAACCGTTCGTTTCAACTCGGTTCAGATAACCCGAAGCGAAATGTCCACCCGCAGTTAATTTTAATAGAATTTGCTAATAATGAATTAAAACTATCACTTTACACATAGTTAAAGGGAAAAATATGTATATGATAATAATTCATAGATTGAGTCTACAATATAGGTATAATTAATGGGCCAAAATCACAATTTTCCCAATAGTTAATATATGATTACATTAATGCTATATTTGCAAAGTTAAGATCATAATAATACCGTTAATTATTGATCATAATTTATCCAAGCCAATGTATAAATAAATTAAAACATGTGTTCCATCTCAACTAAAAGTCTAATAAGTTGATAGTTGGACTGCACATATTATATTTATGCTCACAAAATATATAACTTTATTACTTTTTTAAAATGGTAGAAAAGTAGGAACTTTCGTTTACCACCTAAATTTTCAATTTGGAGCTTCCAAATGAAATTTTTTTCATCCTTTCTAGATTTAAAATACTTCAGAACATATAAATTTATTTAGACAAATAAGGATCTAAATTTAGTACATGCAGTAAATTATATAAATTTAAAATAAATAATTTGAAATATGATAATTTGGCAATATATATATATAGTTTTTGCGGTATGTACCTTGTCCGGTGGCGGTTTGTACTCCAGAAGGTATGTGAGGTCTTTTCCATGGTCTTTGCCAATCGTCTTCACCTTTGCGCTAATAGATTGAATCTCACTCGTATACATATTGAGCTTTCCACGAAATAGAATCTTATCCAAAGATTTTGCCCAGCCATTCTCTCCACGATTCTTCTCCAGTGCAAAGTAGTTGGAAACCGCATCATTGGCTTCATTCACAAGTGTTCGAAATTTTATCAATATTGATCTCAAAACACGGTCTTCATTGGCCTTCGGATTCTTGCAAGCTTCCACCAGTTTCTCGGTAAACGTTTTGATGTGTGAGGTCAGTTCCTTTACCTCAGACTGGTTGTAATTGTCTTCTACTGTTTGGAGCAGCTTGTTTACCGCCTGCTTTACACCTCCCACTATCACTTTGTCAAAGACTATCGGTCTCTTTATCTGTGATGAAGAAATCCAAAATTCAAGACATACATATAGGGTACAGTATACAAGGTGTGCACATGCTCAAATCAATGTATGCTTCACAAAGCTACACCGTACCAAAATGCTATATGAATGGTAGAAATGGAGAAAGCTATTTTTATACTTTTGGTTGTAAATGCTTTATTTATAATAAATGCAAAAAATCATTTAAGAATTTTTTATGAGCCTGAGATGAAGTCATCTTCATAAGGTATTCGTCAACGAATAAAGAGTTTAGAATTCTCAACAAACAAACAATGATTGTTGAAGAATCAATACATATAGTATATGGAGTTGAAAATGTCACAGATAAAATGGATAAAATGCGTATTTGTAATGAAATCAATAAGATCGTAACAATCATATCAGATAATTGGTGTATTATTGTTATTGTTAAATTGATGTGATGCTTTAATTAATGTTACTTTAGTTTCTTTAGAACGATTAGAATGATGATTTTAAACTCTAAGTACACTGATAATGAACAAAATCTTTAATATTCTTTTAAGCATAGTAAATTGAGTATAGGTTTTGACATCATAAGAATGAATTTTTTTTAAAAAATAAATTCTAATATTGGTTTTAATGATGCAAATTAAATTGTGTAGGTAAATTAGAACCCCACCTCAAATTGAACGGAAAGATGTTTAGTAGATAGATGAAGAAGACAACAACAACCAAAACAATAGTATTACAAAAAGTTACACAGAAGAGAGATAAGATGCAAGAAGCTGATGAAGTAGATGTTGAAAAAAAATACTCTCTCTGTCCCATTTTACCTGTCCTATTTACTATTCATTGGTCAAATCAACTCTTCCTTCTTTGTTTATTTTCTTTAGAATTTTTTTTATTTTTAAATTTAATTTTTTGTGTTTAATAGTACTTTTAATGTAGTTTCTAAATATATAAATTTTATATATTAATGCTAAACTTAATAATATGAAAAATTGGATTAAAAATTACTTCAGTAAAGCCTCGTTAAACGAACCAGACAACCATTTTGGGACGAAGGTAGTAGTAAAAATGGCATTGTAAGTGTCTATTTTGTGGTACTCTCGATTTTGGGGG
>NC_044930.1:8847390-8860513 GCF_003576645.1 Ipomoea triloba
GGGGGGGGGGGGGGGGGGGGGGGTCAAAGTGGATTCGTGTTCTTTGTGGTGAGATGAAGAAATCAATATATTGTATGTTCAAAATGGATAATGGTGGTGATTCTCTAAGTAGACCCATTTGAGTTAGAAAATGAAGGGTGAAAAAGTTTATAAGTAGCATTTATCTCACATTAAAAAAAGAAGAGAATTTACACCACTATATATTTAAATTGAAAATGTTTTCTCTTCATCAGAGATTTTCAAGTCTCAAGTATAAATAGAGTTTTAAGAATTTCAAGAATATTGAAAAGAACAACTAAGATCTTGAACAAGATTGAAACACTATAAAAATCTTATCTTTCTATCTCAACACTTTTATTTTCCAGTAAATTATTTACTATCAAATGCTCTCCAAACTTATTCTGAATTCAAATAAGCCATCAAAATGTGCGTTAATAATTTTCATATATACTTGGAACAAGATCAAAGATTTCCATTTTATGAGTTATAAACTCTAGTTAATTCTATAGAGGACAACTTAATTAAGATTTCAACATAACAATTAGGTTTATTGTTGAGAGATTAGCTTATCAAGCATTACTCAAGCTAATTATTTTCAAAAAGTTGAAAAAGACTATTCATGCATCCCTCTAGATTTTTTGTTTGGGACCATCAAATTAATTAACCGTACGGGTATATATGATCCTGTTGAAACAAATTTGTAATATGATAGTTTTGAATTTGTGGTACCTGAGGAGCTAGCAGAACATTGTTTTTGTAGTTGGTGAGGGTTTCAAGTTCCTTTTCGTGTTCCTGGTAAATCTTCTTCATCTTTGTCCTAACGGACTGGATCTCAGTCTCACAGGATTTGACCTCTCTTCTATAGCATGGTACCAAAAAATTTGTGAAGGCTTTGTCTTCATGCTCCTCCCTCAGGTCACAGTAGTTGTTAAACGCATCCTTGGCTTCATCCACAACAGTTTGGAAGTTTTTTACTATCAAAACATCCACAGATGCATAAGGGTTGTTGTAAGCTTCCACGAGCCTGGCGTTAAGCATTTCAATGTCGAAGATGAGATCCTCAAGCCCCGAATCTAGGCCATCCTCCTCACTACTCCACCCTGCTACACCATCAACCAGTCTGTTTACCGCCATGCTCAACCCTTGCGCTACCACTATGTCCATGGCTGCCGTCAATTCTCCCTCTCTCTATCAACAATTGAGAATTAAATCAATTTGATATCGGAGCTGAGAGATGCAAATCATGGATTTTACAGTATATTTTAATGGTTTCCAAATATATAGACAAACAATTTTTATTTAAATACTATTATCATTATATTAAATATTAATTAATTGGTTTCCAAACTAAACATAATGTAATGTAAAGAAAGGATTAATTGTAATGACTCTTTTTATCCGATAAATAATGAATTGGGCACTTAATTAATACCGGAGTAATTAATATTACACTTTAATATGTCTAATTCTATATTAGATTATTAGGTAATAAATTATGATATATATAAAAGTAGCTCTCCTATAAGGCTATAACATGAAGTAGATTGTACGAAATCATGAATGCCTATTGAATATATTGATTGAGACTTGAGAGAAATTATGCTCCTCTGTATTTTAGTCAAACAGAGCAAATCAATTATATTGTTGGTAGTCAAGCACTTTGTGCTCAAATTATATGTAGTCACTCTCCCATATGGGAGGTCATGAGATTGAGCATGTATGAACAGATACTACATTATAATAGAATCAGTAAAACTCAAAAAATATTTATATTGTTGGTAGAAAACTTTATATTGATTAATGGTAGTATATGCTATTTCAATCACACTAACAGTAAGAAAGGACATATATAATGTTATGTTTTTCCTAATGATTATTATATTATAATGCATATTATTTTAACATAGTAACTCATACAGTAATTGTGGACCCTTATTTAAAACAACATTAAGATTATGTGCCTTTAGGTATAAATAAATTGAATATGCATAATAGGATAACTACATGTATATAATTTATTAATTGTCGTAGCCACATAAAATGTTAAGTGCAGATACATGCATAATATATTAATTGTAATATGTATATAATTTATTAGCTAAAGATACACAATATGTTAATTGCAAGCACATAATATGAATGTTGGTTTGGACCAGCTGAATTCACAATGCAATGTATACCGTGGTCGAGAACAAAGCATTTTCTTTTTAAAATACTTATCTCCTTTTTATATTAAATGTCTTATTTTAGTGCTATAAATTTATTATAAAAGGCAAAAACTTGTGTAAGACGGTCTCACCGTGAGACAGATCGGGTCGAGATGAAAATGTAATACTTATACGCACAAATGTCATACTTATATGCTCAAATGTAATACTAATCAAGAATAAAAATTTTGTTACTTATAAGGGTAAATGCAATACTTTTAAGGGAAAATACAATACTTTTTACATTTCGATTTAAAAGTATTATATTTTTCCCTTTAAGGAAAACTTGTCAACATTACTTATTATTGAAAATGTAATATTCCTAATTAGTATTATATTTGAGCATATAAGTATGACATTTGCATGGTGTTTCGACCCGACCTGACCCATCTCACGAATAAGGATCCGTGAGACGGTCTTACACAAGTGTGACCCATTATAAAATTTCAGAACACAGTAAGAACATTTATTAAAATAACATAGGGGTATTTTAAAAGTTTAAAAATGTTTTTTCACTTTCTTTTACTGGATCCAATTAAACTAGTCTTGATTGCATATATATATATACATATATATATATATATACATATATATATATATATGTATATATATATATAGAAATAATTGTTTTATGGCGTATTAGGGCATCTACATCAATGGTTATTGCTTAGTTATTGGAACAGTAGAGATGATTTGAAAGGGAAAGAAATAAGAGAGAGAAAGAATTGGGTGCCCCCGCAAGCTTTGAGATATTTAGGATTCCAAGAAAATAAAAAAATTTAATGCTTTTGGCTTGCTGTGCGCCGCCCATGCGGGTGTGTGCACTGCACGCGCCTGACAGCCTTTATATATATATATATATATATATATATATATATTTATTTATTTATTTATTTATTTATTTTTTAAAATCTTATTTGTTTTTTTTTTCCTCCCTCATTTTCTCTTTCCTAATCACACTTACAAAAACCCCTCAAAAACCGCGAAATATCTCCATTGATAAGGGCCCTGTTTGGTAAATAATCAGCCTATCAAGCCAATTTTGGCTTATTTAACCACTATTAGTTGTTTGGTTAATAAGTTTTTTGTAACTCCAAAATGCTAAAATTCAAAAAGCTACTCAAAGCAGCCTTTTCAATTAGCTTTTTGAGAAAAGAAATTGTATCAAACAGCTATCAGCTAACAGCTAATCTATCAAACAACTTTCTACAATCAGCTAATGTTATCAACAAGTCATACATTCTAACCCAAACAGCCAACCTAATCAGCTAACAACCATTTACCAAACAGGGCCAAGGATGCTCTTATATATAATAAATAATAAATGGAAATGGAGAAGATAGACAATTAATTAATAATTACCTGCAGTTGAGAGGGAAGAGAGGTTATGATGAGCTGGAATCCACCGATTTTGAGCTTTCCTCTGAGGTGTTTTGCGGAGTTAACTGCAGTTTCACTCACGTGAAACAATTCCATCACTTTAAGGGTAGGTACCTTAGCAAATGCTTCTGGAACTCTTTCTATGACATTACAATTTTGAAGGACTAGACTTCGTAAAGTAGGAAAGCTATTCTCACTAGTCACCTTCCAAGTTATTAGGTTCGTCCTTCCAATGCGTAAATATTGAAGTTGTTTGAAAATAACATCATTGCTTAGTTCCCAACTCTCCCCCTTGAATGCATAGTCATCCAACTTTAGCACCTCAAGCTCCTCCAACAACCCCAGTACTCTCATGTCTTTCCACTCAAATAGTGTGCCGGAGAAGCTCAACTTTTTTAGCCTACATCCAAACTTGTCCATCTTAGGAACACTGAACACTTTATCATACTGCCCATAGAGCTTCAAGTTTTCAAGGCACTTCAACATTTGAAGATTGTTGAATAACCAAATATTTTGCTTTTCCTCTACAAGTCTTTCCTCTACAAATTCTGATAAATCCCTTTCCTCTACAAATTCTAAAAAAGTACTTTCATCTATGAATTCTGGTAAATCCCTTTCCTCTAGAAATTTTAAGACTTTTTTTTCCTCTAGAAATTCTGATAAATCTCTTTCCTCTAGAAATTCTGATAAATTTCCACGAACACCCAACTTTTGGAGATTGGGGGTTCTACTAAACATCTCTTTTGTGCAACTTGTGGGCGATATTGTGGAAAGTGTGCGGATATTTTTTCCTCCAGAGTTAGTTTTGGGAGGAAAGGGTAATTGCACAGAAGTGTTGGTGCGTACATGCCTTAACTTTTCCATGTTCCATATCCCTCCTTCAATTTGTAGTGTCCTTGCTGTGGTTTTGATCACTAAAGTCTCCAATTCAACCAGATTTTTGAATGATTTTGGGAGGAGGTTGAGATTGCCTGAGATAGCAATATACTTCAGAAGATATAACCTATAAACCTCCTTCGGCAACAAGCTGTCGTTAAACTTGATGTATTCAATATTCAACACCCTAAGAAGAGGAAAGGTGTTTGGGATGGTTGCTAATTGATCTTGTGCAAGAGGAATCTCACTCTTTTGTGGGGAAGACAAAAACAAAGAATGGATATGTTTTCCAAATGGAGATGAACTCGTCATTTGGTCATACCAATTGAGGAAGAAGCGAGATGACTTATTTTTGTCATCAGATTTGTCTGCAGTAAAAGAGTGAAAACAAAGACGGCGAGCTGAACAAGTATTCTCATCTAACATTTGTTCCTTATCCATTACAAGGAATAAATTTTTCCTTGCAGCTTCACTTTTGCAGAACTCGTGCAATGTGTCATGGATGCGGCATGTTTTAATTTGACCATCTGCTCTTCTTTTTATCACGGTCAAAAGATTTCTATCAACAAGATCATTCAAATATTTTTGAGCTTCAACTTCGGCATCTATACGGTATTCCCACTCATTTATAGTTGGAATGAATCCTTCAGCAATCCACAAACAAACCAACTTCCATATAGCAATCTCATGCCCCATGGGAAAATATGCAAAATACAGGAAACAATTTTTCAACTTCTCATGAGGCAGATCATTGTAGCTCATTTTAACTAGCTCATGGTAACTTTGGTCTTCTCGATTAATTTCTAGAAGTGGATTATCAGCCACTCGTTGCCAGTCCGTAGAAGTTATACATTTTCGTAGGATACCAGCTACCACTATGAGAGCAAGTGGTAATCCCTTGCATTTTTTTGCTATGACTTTCCCAACCGCTTCAAATGATTTGTAATTGTATCCCTCTGAACCAAAAACATTATTTTTAATAAGCAACCAACCATCACCATCACTTAACTTTCCTAAATTATGAGACTTCCAGGTAGAATCAACTGCTAAGTCATGCCAATTTTGTCAACATCTTCAGACCCAACTTTGACAGAGTATGGCCGAGCCCCAATTGTCTATAAAAATGGAAATGTTAAATTAATTTTAAATTAACCATAACAGTAATTGCAAAAACATGAACTGCCAAAATTAAATCCAGTAATTTAAGTTTTGCTAGTTACAAAGTTTGAAAGCACTGAAAATTATTTTAGGTTTAAATGTCAATTAAGCCCTCAAAGTGGTCAAGATAGTGCAATTGAGCCCTTAAAATTATTATTATTATTTTAAACCTTCACTCAGGCCCCAAAAGTAGGCAAACGTGCAATTCGGGTAGTCACCAAGACTCTACTTTCATTCATGTTTTTAGGGAAAGCAATTTGTAAAAAATCCCAATCTTTTTTTTCCCACACGTCATCCAATATAATGAAGTATCTTCGATCCTTTAAAAGGGTCTGAATGGTGTCTTTCAATATTTCTTCTGACTTGGTGGTTAAGTCTTCGGTACTCTTGGTAATTTGATATATGATGCTGGTGAATTTATGTTTTCTATCACACCATTTTGAAACAGGAACCCAAATGCGAACCGAATTGTTGAGAATGCTTGCGTCGTCAAAAAGCATTGAGGCAAATGTAGTTTTTCCAGTACCAGGCATCCCAACAATTGGGATCACAATAAAATTATCAGACGCCTCTAACAAACGAGCCTTTATGTCTTCCAAATCTTTTTTAAAGCCGAATACTTCGTTTTTCTCCACTATTGGTCGAGCCTGAACATTTAAAGAAAAACAATTAAAATAAATAAATAAAAATAAAACAAATATTGATCATCAAGTGCTAAGAACAATAGAACATAATAACAAAGATTTAAATTTATTTGCAAATCACAAATCATTAGTATAGTTGGTTTTATGACTTTTGGGTAGTCAACAGTTGTCCTACGTACACTACTATTAAAATAGCGAGTATATGAGAAATATAAACAAAAGGCAAAAACTTGCCTGAGACCGTCTCATGAATATCACTCTGTGAGACGGGTCGGATCTTTTATTATATAGGTCAACACACAACCCTCCTACCCTAATTGTTTTTCTCTCTATTTTTGCCACACGATTTCTTTTATCATCTCCACCGATCACGCTCTCTGCCTCTTCCCATCTCCTCCTCTCACGCTCTCTTGAAACAAAATATCAAGAGTGAGCTAGCTAAGCAAAAAGTTTTCTTTATTTTGAAAATAAAGTTCTAATGAAAATTTTTCCACAAACCAAATAGAGAAAAAATTAATTTTACACACTAGTTTCGTTTTAATACTACTAAAGTATCACTTTAATTATACTACAGTTTCATTTAACAATATATATTATTAAATGGGCTCTATTTTTTAGTTTCATTTTATATACATAGTAATTTCATTTTAGCATGCAACACTAAAGTATCAATCTAATTATACTACAATTTCATTTGACGACCATGATCAACAATAGCACTATGGACCATGTTTCACCATATAACAATTGTCAGACACGCTCCAACATTCAATCCAAATGCTTACATCACCGAGACTCTCTTCGCCATTTACTTAAGGAAATTGTTTTTTTATTTTTAGTTTTCATTACCTATTTTCTGTTCTCTAAAAATTTGTTTACTAAAACTTATTTTTTAAAAATTTATTGATTTTTGTTACAAAATTAACACAAGTTTAATTACAAGTAATTTTTTTTATCTTATATTTAAAATAGTTTTGGGTATGTTAATTTTAAATGAAATAAATATAATTTTTAATTTTAAGTACAACACAGGTAAGATTTTTACATTTTATATCGCAACACAATTTATATCCGTATATAACGTAACTAAAAATATATTCAAACCAATAATTTATTAAATTCATCTAAATTTTAGTTTAAATAATATTAATATATGTTTTGACATAATATTTAAAATAATTTTGAATATAGTCATTTAAGTGAAATTTTCTAGTTCCCAACTCTCCCATCTACTCCTTTCACCACCTAATTGGTCAAAGTCGATCAAAGAAAAGGGAAGGCTTACTCATCAACCCCTTCTTGGTGGTCGATGGGCTCTGACCAACGGCAGGAATTCATGTTCCAAACAAAGGGTGGAAAGGTGAGGAGAGAGATGATGGTTCAAATACATCAGAATATTAGTCAATTTTTAATAGTTTATTTTCTTTTGTTTGATTGTTGGGAGATGAGAGAGGGTGAGAGGAAAAGAATATCTGAGTTTACAGAAATAATGATTTTTAATTTTGTGAAATAGGATAAGTTTGGAGTTTGGAGTAGTTGTTGTGGTACCTACCTGTTGGAAAGTTTTCAAAGCCTTGTCTTCGTCTTTGATTTCGTACTGCATGAGGTATTGAAGTTCTTGTTCGTGCTCTTGGCGAATTGCATTCATCTTTGTCTTAATTGACTGGATCTCGCTCGCATAGCCACTCACCTTTCCACAAAGTGGAATCTTATCCAAAGATTTTGACAAGGCACTGTGTCCATGTTTCTTCTTTAGTACAACGTAGTCCGCAATCGTATCCTCGGCTTCATTCACAACACTTCCAAATTTATTCACAATGAGTCTCAAAACTTGGTGGTCATTGGCCCTTGGGTTCTTGGAAGCTTCTATGAGCCTGGCGTTGAACATTTGGATGTCGGAGGTGAGATCTTTTATCTCAGAATTTATGCCACCAACCAGCGTCACATTGTCCGACACAATTCGGACCAACGAGTTTACCCCCTGTGTTACCAGTTCCTCAATCACTCCGTCCACGATTATCGTCATTTCTCTCACTCTCTCTCTAAGTGAAGAAAAAGGAAATGCAATATAATTATGCAAGTAATCTGTGAGAGGTGCAAATTCTTCGGGATATATGGGCCTTATGGGGAGGATAAGATGTGAATGCTGATAAAAAATAAATAAATAAATAAATAATTATTAAAAACCAGCTGTATTATCAAGCTCGTCACATTCCGTGCTCACAACGTAATCCAATAATCCCTTTGTCTCGAAAGCATTATTTAAAAGGGTATTATATAGTTATAAGTTTATTTAAATTTTAAACTATAATTAAGTTGCTAAGACTTATGGTTTAGTGGCACCCAGTTGCACTCCCATATGAAATGAAATGGGTAGGCTGCGAAAGTAGTTATAGACTTTATTACTTATATAAGAAAAAATATAATAATATACTTTTGAGGTAAATTAAAATATAATAATCCTATCTTTTAATTTAACAGTATTACAGTTTTCCTCAACAGTATTACAATTTCCTTTTAATAAACATTTTTTTCTGATTAATATTATGAAAATTGTATTTTTAGTGGTGATGGAAATTAAGTGTATCGTCCTCAAGGAATGGCTTAATGGGAGTTTGAGTAATAAGGGGTTAAGCACGGGTTCATGCAGTGTTTGAAAGCTAACCTAAAGATATTTGAGTAGTTCATGTTTAATAAATCAATAACGAGAGCAAATAAGAGAATTAAAAGATAATAAATGAAATAGAGATTTGAACCAAACATCCTTGCATAAAATCCCTTGTGTCTAAAGATTAAGTTATGTAAGTCTAGATGATGAAGTTGGGGAAATGGTTTAAGCGCCAATGTCACTCTCGTGATCAATTGGACTATCAACTAATCCTAAGTCCCATTCTCATGGCAACTTGGTTAGAAGAGGCAATTTAACAAACACTTTGTGTGCCTATTTCCTTCAAACTCCCTTCTCTCAAAGGTGAGTAAGAAATATGAGAGGTATGGCTATGGTGTAGTCCTATTCTCATAGGTGGAACACCAATTCCAAAAATCTCTTGCATAGTTTGGCCATAACTATGAAGATTCAAATCAATTCTACCCAATTCATAGCCAAGTTCAACATTAAGACAATACAAACCTAATTTATGCAATTTAATTCATATTGGGATTCAAGGAAGTTCAATTCAAATCCTAAATATGTTTAAGTATTCATATTTTGAATGTAAAGCAATAATCAATTGAAATAATAAACATATAATTCAAACAAACTTTAAGAGATATAAATACAAAGATATGGAATAAAGAACTTAACTTTATGATTTAAATGCAAGGAATAATCTGGAAATTAAAGTTGAATGTTGGAATTCTTCCTCTAAATCTCTAAAATATGGTAGATTACAAGTGTAGGCAGTGTTTCCTAAAGTTTCCTAGAGAGAAAAACTAAAAGGGGTGTTTAGAAATTCAAAAGTATTCCAAAAATTAACTTCCAAGAGGTATTTATAGTCCAAATTCGCGCATTTTCGTAGCCTTCAGGATAGGAAGTCACGGTGGGACTCACACCAGTGGGACTCACGGTGTGAGTCCCACTTGTAAGAATAAAACTGAAATATTAAGGATCTAACCTCCAGCCATAGTTGGTGTTTGTTGTTGCGTGAATGAACTGTGCTGCTTGCTGCCTTTGCTTGAATGAACTGTATTTTTCTCTCACTTCTACTCTATACTCTCTGGATGGTGTATGAGACTGAATGTTATGAGCAGTGAGAGGTGAAGGACCTTAAATAGCTGCAAACCATCATTGTAGCAGAAATCCCAAATGTCTTCCTACAATTGTACTGTTTGCACCACAAATGGTTTGTCTCCTAGATGAAAATGACAGGTTTGGAATATGTCAGATGAAAAACCTTATTTTATGTTTTATTAGACAAAACTTTTCATCTCCTTATTAGACAAAACCTTTCATTCTTCCCACTTGGTGCAAACATTAAACTTAAAGAATAGAATAACACCAACCATAATGATATGTTTTCATTAGTGCGAATAATATCCATTATGATCAAATGCAAACTGCCTTCAAGCTCTTAATTAGGAAACTAAAAAAAAACTTTATGAAATAAACCATATGTTTATTTCAAGTCCAACTGAAATATTTTCTCAATGAATTTAGAGTGTACACACTTTATGAGAAAATTTCTGAATGCGAAAGAATTTCATTCATTAAAATTGTATGTATATACAATATTACAAAATGGGTGAAAGTCCCATCTTTTCAGCAATATCCTTGAATTTAACTGTAGGCATGCCTTTAGTCAAGGAATATGTTATTACCAACTCAGTACTGATGTGCTCAATGACCACAATTTACTTTTTAACACGCTTCGTTATAGCTAAGAACTTTATGTCGATGTGCTTAATTCGACTCCCACTTTTGTCGTTCTTAGTTAGGAAAACTGTAGCTGAGTTGTAACAATAGATTCTTAATGGCTTAGATACAAAATCCAAAAATTCTAAGCCTAGAGAAGAAATTCTTAAGCCATACACCTTATGAAGTGGCCTCAAAATATGAAAACGAACTTGGCTTTCATGGTAGAAGTAGTTATTAAAGACTGTTTAACACACTTTTCCATGATATAGCCTTACCAGCCATAATAAATATGTACCCTGAAGTTGATTTTTGAGAATCAATATAGCCAGCAAAGTTCGCATGATAATATCCAATGACATCTAAGATATTTTCTTAAACCCAAGCTTATAGTTTTTAGTATCTTTGAGATACTTAAAATTCCTTTACAGCTTTCTAGTGGTCTTGCCTGGATTATGCAGGTATCGTCATACATTCCAAAACAATGTTTGGTCTTGTACATACTTAAATGTATCCAAGACACCCAACTGCTTCAGCATATGGAATGTCCTTCATGGACTTCTCCAGGTCAATTTTAGAACATTTATTCAAACTTAATTTATCTCCTTTTGTTATGGGAGCTAGAGTTGGTGAACAATTCTAAATCTGAATCTTTCCCAAACTTTGTCTATATGGGTTTCTTGCGATAGATCAGTATGTCCGGGATCTATCCTTATGAATTTTCATGCAAATGACATTATGAAATGACATAAATGCATTACCCATATCCTTCATATCAAAGTTCTTAGAAAGAAATTGTTTCACGTCATGAAGTATTCCCTATCTCCAGTATTATCCACGTATAAAACAAGGAACCAAATTTTACTCCCACTGACCTTTGGTATATATAATGATTAAAGGGATCTTCAACAAAACCAAATGAAGAAATAACCCTATTAAACTTAATGTACCATTGGCGGGAGGTTTGTTTTAAGCCATATATGGATTTCTTAAGCTTACATACTAAATTCTCACTACCCCTAGAAGAGAAACCTATAGGTTGTTACATAAAACTTCCTATTCTAGATATAATTTTCACATCCATTTGTTGCAACTTAAAATGTGCAACTAAAGCCAAAATAATTCGAAGAGAATCTTTCTTTGATAAAGGAGAAAAAGTCTCCTTGTAATCGATACCTTCATTATGTGTGAATCCCTTAGCAACAAGCTTGGTCTTGTATCTCTTAATTTACCTAATGAATAGCCTTAGCCCCATTAGGTAACTTAACAAGATCCCAAACTTCGTTACTCTTTATGGAATTCATTTCATCTTTCATGGCTTCTTATCACATATTAGATTATGAATAATTCATGATTGGTGAAAATATTTCAGGATCATTTTCGGCTCTAATGTCAAATTATTGTAGATACGATACATAGTAACTAGGTAATGTTGAAAGTCATACCCGATTAGATTATCTTTAATGTTGAACCACTGAAACCTTGAAAAAGTTTGCGGGGCAACTACCTCTTCAGGAACTGAGGACAGTTCTTGAATTGGTTAAATCTACATCGGTTCAGGAACTTACTATAAATCCTGAATTGATTGAGTTTCAACAACTTGTGGAATATCAATAGTGAGTTTTATGACCGCAGGAGATAATGAAGGAATACTGCGCATAAGTACAACTCTATTGGATGGCATAAAGGGTGAGAGGCGAAATGATCGAAAGTAGGAACTAAGTTCTTAAATTGATCTCTCCCACTAATTAAGTCATCTTCAAGAAACTTAAGCACTTCTTAATTGATTCCACAATTCTAGTAGTATGTGATGGACAATAAAACTTATAACCCTTAGAAGATTGTGCTTATCCAAAAAGAAAGCACTAATTGTCTTTGGGTTAAGTTTCTTTTCATGTGTATCTACCATATATTTACATCCCTCATCAGATCTAACTATTTGTATTTGCTTCTCGCATTGGTTTTCAATTTAAGCTTTAAACAATTTAAAGACATCCAATGCTTCATACTTATTATGAAGTAAATACACATAAGTAAATCTTGAAAAGTTTATCAATAAAGTAGATGAAATATTTCTGACTATGAACATCCATATCATGACAATATATGTCAGTATGTATAATTTCCAACAATGTTGAACTTCTATTGGCACATTTCTTTGACTTGTTTTCTGCTTACGCTTAATGTAGTCAATACAAGTCTCAAAATTAGTATAGTCTAGAGTAGAAAGTACTCTATCCTTTACTAATCTTTTAATAAGCTCAAGGGAGATATATCATAATCTCCGATGCCATAACATTGAGGAATTTTTGTTAATACTACAACGTTTGGTACTAGTTTCATTTAAGGAATTGTAAATTAGATTGTTTTGTAAGTGAATATGATAAGACCATCAAACAATGTACCTTTTCCAATACAAGTAGAATTGTGAAACAATTGAAAATACTTGCTAAACCACTTTGGAATCCAAATGGTACAGTTTTGAAACTGAAACCAAGTTTCTAGAG
>NC_044930.1:8860538-8916272 GCF_003576645.1 Ipomoea triloba
TTCTTTCTAAGAACTTTGATATGAAGGATATGGGTTGATTATGTCATTTGCATAATGTCATTTGCATGAAAATTCATAAGGATAGATCCCGGTACATACTGATCTATCGCAAGAAACCCATATAGACAAAGTTTGGGAAAGATTCAGATTTAGAATTGTTCACCAACTCTAGCTCCCATAACAAAAGGAGATAAATTAAGTTTGAATAAATGTTCTAAAATTGACCTGGAGAAGTCCATGAAGGACATTCCATATGCTGAAGCAGTTGGGTGTCTTGGATACATTTAAGTATGTACAAGACCAAACATTGTTTTGGAATGTATGACGATACCTGCATAATCCAGGCAAGACCACTAGAAAGCTGTAAAGGAATTTTAAGTATCTCAAAGATACTAAAAACTATAAGCTTGGGTTTAAGAAAATATCTTAGATGTCATTGGATATTATCATGCGAACTTTGCTGGCTATATTGATTCTCAAAAATCAACTTCAGGGTACATATTTATTATGGCTGGTAAGGCTATATCATGGAAAAGTGTGTTAAACAGTCTTTAATAACTACTTCTACCATGAAAGCCAAGTTCGTTTTCATATTTTGAGGCCACTTCATAAGGTGTATGGCTTAAGAATTTCTTCTCTAGGCTTAGAATTTTTGGATTTTGTATCTAAGCCATTAAGAATCTATTGTTACAACTCAGCTACAGTTTTCCTAACTAAGAACGACAAAAGTGGGAGTCGAATTAAGCACATCGACATAAAGTTCTTAGCTATAACGAAGCGTGTTAAAAAGTAAATTGTGGTCATTGAGCACATCAGTACTGAGTTGGTAATAACATATTCCTTGACTAAAGGCATGCCTACAGTTAAATTCAAGGATATTGCTGAAAAGATGGGACTTTCACCCATTTTGTAATATTGTATATACATACAGTTTTAATGAATGAAATTCTTTCGCATTCAGAAATTTTCTCATAAAGTGTGTACACTCTAAATTCATTGAGAAAATATTTCAGTTGGACTTGAAATAAACATATGGTTTATTTCATAAAGTTTTTTTAGTTTCCTAATTAAGAGCTTGAAGGCAGTTTGCATTTGATCATAATGGATATTATTCGCACTAATGAAAACATATCATTATGGTTGGTGTTATTCTATTCTTTAAGTTTAATGTTTGCACCAAGTGGGGAATGTAAGAATAAAACTGAAATATTAAGGATCTAACCTCCAGCCATAGTTGGTGTTTGTTGTTGCGTGAATGAACTGTGCTGCTTGCTGCCTTTGCTTGAATGAACTGTATTTTTCTCTCACTTCTACTCTATACTCTCTGGATGGTGTATGAGACTGAATGTTATGAGCAGTGAGAGGTGAAGGACCTTAAATAGCTGCAAACCATCATTGTAGCAGAAATCCCAAATGTCTTCCTACAATTGTACTGTTTGCACCACAAATGGTTTGTCTCCTAGATGAAAATGACAGGTTTGGAATATGTCAGATGAAAAACCTTATTTTATGTTTTATTAGACAAAACTTTTCATCTCCTTATTAGACAAAACCTTTCACCACTGTGAGTCTCAATGATCAGAAACTGATCATTGAGACTCACGCTGACACTCACGGTGTGAGTGTCAGTGTGAGTTCAATGATCAGTTTCTGATCAGCACTCACGCTGAGACTCACACCGTGAGTCTCAGCGTGAGTTTCTGATCAGAAACCACACTGAGGACTCACGCTGACACTCACGGTCAGCGTGAGTTCTTTACAATGACTTCCACGCCTTCGTTTTGCTCCTTTGTTCTCCGGTGTCCCCTTGGGTGTTTTCCTTATGCTTTAAAGCCCCGTTTTCTCCAAAGATTAACACCTTTTCATGCTTGTTTGCTCATTGCTCGGTCATTTCTTCCTTCAAACAAAATGCAAGCATAAACAAGCACAAATATGATGCCATTTAATGACATATCATATTACATTTTTAATATAAATATTATATTTTAATTACATATTACAAGGCTCATCTCAAGAGAGAGTGACTCTTTTAAAATTTGTAAATAATAAAAATTTTAAAATAATTGTTTCCTATAACGAAGAAATAGGAAATGCAATTAGCGCAACCTTATTGGTTTAGGTTTTTTTAGCCATGTAGAAGAGAGAAACTAACGGAAAAAAGAAAGGAATTGTGTCAAAAAAAAATTTTAACAATAGGGTTTAATTACATTAGGGCAGTTAATGAACCGAACATAAACGAACGGAGATTGTTCATGTTCGTTTGTTAAGATTTTTGGAGTGTTCATGTTCGTATTCGTTTGTTAAGATTTTTGAAAATTATGTTCATGTTCATTTGTTAAGCATTTCATTAACGCTCGTGAACACGTTCATGAACATGTTCGTTAACTTTTTTAAATTGTATGTTCTTCAGTTCAACTTTCTGAAAATGGAGTATTATTTATAACAAATAAACTTCTGTGGGATATTCCTCCAAAGGAAGCAAGAAATGGAACAAACACAACGGTAGAGGAAGGAAAGTAGCAATTTTTGTCATAGATTCAAATAGAACTACAAAACGAAAGGCAAAAGCGCTACCAAATACAACCAAATCTTAAACTTAAAAGTTAAGGTCTTATTAATTAGTTCAATCCAGCAAAAGAATTAATATTAATTAACTTCCTATTGCTTTCATCTTTCTAATGCCAATTCATTAAATTGCCCTTCTCATTATACCAGGGTCAAAGGCTTACAAACAGTGTGAAAGCAGGTTCAGTTGTTGGTGGAAAAGAGGTCCCTTCTTGAATAAGACCGCATCAACAGAAACCAAAACAAAACTATATAAATGATAATTAGCAATAGTTCTTTGAATTCAAAGGTTATTTTTTATGAAGAACAAATGATGCAAGAGAACTGGGACTAATTTGGTATGTTGGCTTTAGGTTTCAATGTTTATTAGAGATGACAATTTCCGCCAATCCTTGTCCCAACGGTGACGGGGAATGGGGACAGAGAGTTTTATCCATTCCCATTGAGAGCGGGGAGGAGAAACCCCACTCGATCCCATCCTTGATTTTTTTAAATAAATAATTAAACAATATTGTTATAATAATAATAATATCTTTATAATTATTATAAACTAAGTAGTGACTAGTTTTCCTTGATTTTTTTAAATAAATAATTAAACAATATTGTTATAATAATAATAATATCTTTATAATAAGTAGTGATTAGTTTTCAATATTAGGAAGTACTACCACTGTCCCATTTTGTTTGTCTGATTCGGTTAACGAGACTTGACTGGAGTTATTTTTAATTCAATTTTTTATAATATTAAGTTCAGTATTAGTATATAAAATTTATATATTTAGAAACTACATTAAAAGTACTATTAAACACAAAAAATTAAATTTAAAAATAATTAAAAATTAATAAAGAAATTAAGCAATAAAGAAAGATTTGGTTTGACCAATGAATAGTAAGGTAAAATGGGACAGAATAATTAATAAATGGGTGGTGACGTGGTGTGGCATAGCAATACGTGCGTGGAGTATGGAGCATGGCAGAACATGGAGCACTACATGAACATGGGCTAAATTTTAGCATTATGGTTTTATTTCTTTACTATAAATAGTTTGTATCACAAGCTTTTAAATGCAATCAACACTCTTATTTTCTATTTCTCTTTCTCTCTCAATTATATCTACAATCTTAATAAGAGCCAATAATGTTAGGGTTCTAACGGAAAAAAAAAATATTAGTGTAATTATTTACTGAAACGAATGGTTTATATTATTTTGATTTTAGTAATCTTTTATAATTTTCCTTCTTTACCCTCTATTATATTATTTTCTTCTCTTAAATAACCTCACATTCCGTTAACTTTTAACTTTAGTAACGGAATATTTCGTTCAACTTTTAACTTACCCATTAATTTCTATAAGTAAGGTCTTAGGTTCGAATCTCATCCTAATCAGAGTTGGTATAATTGTTTTTGGACTATATCACAATTGTTCACTTTAAAGGTAAATCGTATTTCTTTATTAATATGATTTAAAATGTATAAATTTTTATTACCAAAAGTAATATTTATTTATACTATCATTTTTAGACCAAGTATTTTGACTATCGTTTTTACAAAATTGCAAACATTTATTTTAGTGACAATTATAATCAATCTCTCACATATTATCTTGCATTCATATATTTTGAATTACCGATTTAAATAAACAAATTCAACATTCAATTACATATGCATGAACATCTCCTATATAATCTTGTATTGATATACTTTGAAGTATTTAATTAAAAATAAATATTGGGCATTATCCTATTCGCGCAACGCGCGTGAAAAAACTAGAATATATATATATATATATATATATATATATGGTTCAAATGCGGATGGTGTGCTCAGGTGCGGTTGTGTGGTGAGAGGAGAGTCATTGATTTTGTCAAAATCAACGTCCAGGATTAACAACTATTAAAAAAAATTCAGTGACAATTTTGTAATTTTCCATATTGGTCAAACTTAAGATGCGTAGTTTTCCTTCTTAAGGTTTGTGGTTTCTGTGCTTAAGGTGCGTTAGTTCTTTAGTGAGAACTTAAGGTGTGTTTTTGTTGAAACTTAATTAAGGTGCGTCGATCTAAAGCTTTAGGTGCATTGTTTACTTCTTAAGGTGCATGATTTTCCTTCATAAGGTGTGTAGTTTGTGTGGTTAAGGTGCGTTGATTGTTGAAGTTTAAGATGCGTCGGTTTAAAGATTTAGTTGCGTGATTTTCCTTCTTAAGGTGTGTGATTTTCCTTCTTAAAGTGCGTAGTTTTTGTACTTAAGGCGTGTCAGTTATAATATTTAGGTACCCTATTTTAAAACTGTAGGTGCGTGGTTTGTGTTCTTAAGATGCTTTGTTTGTGTACTTAAGATGCGCTATTTTCATGCTAAAAGTTAAGTTACGTTGCTTGGTTCCTTCCAGGCACTTGTTTTTTTTTTTCCTTGATTTGAGCCATTATATTGATCTAGATTTGATCAACGGTTTAGATTAAACTGCACTTCCACAC
Source organism: Ipomoea triloba (assembly GCF_003576645.1). Classification (NCBI taxonomy): domain Eukaryota; kingdom Viridiplantae; phylum Streptophyta; class Magnoliopsida; order Solanales; family Convolvulaceae; genus Ipomoea; species Ipomoea triloba. The sequence continues at coordinate 8,865,574 of NC_044930.1, forward strand.
CTGAGCAAATTATATATATATATATATATATATATATATATATANATATATATATATATATATATATATATATATATATATCATTGTGTTGATAGAAAATTCATAAACAATAAATGGTTTGAAAACTAATACAAACAAACAACGAAATGGAACATATAGTCAGTAATTTATTTTAGAGTCACCAAATGAGTGTTTTACCTTCACAAGCAAATCCACACTGCTAAGACAAATAAGCAATACATCAAAAAAAAAAAAAAATGATAAACAAGCCTTGAGTCCTTGACTACGATACCAAAATACTATATAAAGTCATGAGAAAGTAATCACAAATTGAAAATACAAAAATAGTCTCCCAACAATATGAAATCACTAACACACACTTTAATTGGCTTTCAACATCAATGCGTACGTCGTGCCACTCAATGCTTGAATTGGGAATTCATCGAACCACATGTCTAAGCTGAGCAACAATAAAAAGAAATTAAAGTTATAATTGTGGCAATCAAGCTCAATCCACTGAACATATAATAATAATAATAATAATAATAATAATAATAATAATAATAATAGAAAGAAATATTATAAGAAATTTTTTTAAAGAATATGACTGACCTCTAGATGAGATCACTGACAAGAAAGATATAAAAATAGGTAGCTCAATTCTGATCGGCACATTCTTTGCATCAAGAAAAACACACATATCGACTTTAATCCTTTTATTTCAAGAAAGCAATTCACATCGGTGACCAGAGAGTTAATCATCAGAAACCTGAAGAAAATTGTCCAACCAAGTTTTTCAATAAATAATCTAATAATCTATTTAAAATTATCTAATTCAATATCTAGATAGCTTATATTTTGCTGATCTTAACATGAAAAGAAAAACCTTTAATTTTTTTTAAAGAAAAGAAAAACCTTTAATTAATTGATTTATATAGAAGAAACTAGCTTCAAGGTCTGGCTTAAGTGACAAGCACCTCGAGTCACAATATAAGATTATATTATATATAATCTTTATTTGTAAGATAGTTGCAAAATGATACTCCCTCTGTCCCATTTTACCTGTCATATTTACTATTTATTGGTCAAACCAACTCTTTCTTCTTTGCTTATTTTCTTTAGTAATTTTTTATTATTTTTAAATTTAATTTTTTGTGTTTAATAGTACTTTTAATGTAGTTTCTAAATATATAAATTTTATATATTAATGCTAAACTTAATATTATGAAAAGTTGAATTAAAAATTACTTCAGTCAAGCATCGTTAAACGAACCAGACAACCATTTTGGGACGGAGGTAGTATATAATATGCTTACTATTTCTTGTGACGGAGTAGAGGTACTAGGACTGTCGAAACCATCAGTTTTGACATTTTCCTCCCCATGCGATTGCTTATGCACCTGTAAGAATAATATATTCAAAGAGAAAATCAATTCAAATAAAATAAAATTTTTAATATTAAACAAACTTTGTAGTAATTTACAATTCTTTATGGAATAAATAATTAACGTATTTTGCAAACTATATTGCCATATTTATCATTAACTCTTTCTAACAAAATCACCATCAAAGCATAAATATAAATAAAACTTAAAATTAATGTTATAGATTTTTTCAAAACATACAAAAACTTAGAGACAATTTCATTTAATAAACAATAAATCAGGATTATACTTACTATTTCTTGTGAAGGAATAGAGGTGCTAGGGTGGTCGAATTCATTGGTGTTGTCATGTTCATTCTCATTTGCTTGGTTATGTACCTGTAGATGATTAATATAATCTCGATCATATTCTTCTATCACTTCAATTGAATCAAAGGTTTTTTTTTTCTTTTATATATAAATAAAAATAGTAAATAAACTTTCTAGTAATTCATGATTCTTTATCTACTACACAATTAACCTGCTTGGCACCCTCTACTGTCATATCTTTCACTCATTCACTCAAATAATCTCGCCATCGAAACATAAATTTAATAGAATTTACAATTATTTTTTTCTTGTAAAAGTACAAATTTATGAAGTTTTAGCACACCTTGCAATTCACGTAAGTTTTATGGGAATTAAAAAAAAAAAGATCTTTGACTGTATAATTTTTTGAAAAAAAAAAAACATTTAAACTTTCTAAAGAGATTATAAAAATGAGGAAAAGCGGAAGTTGAACATTTAGGGTGTGTTTGGTTCACACATGGAATCTGAATTGGAATGAAAATTAAATACTTGGTAATAGTATGAGTTTTCAGGGAAAGTATTCTATATGTATGGCAGTAGAATGGAATTGGAATGATTACTAATATTTTTGTGGACTTTATCTTGGAAAGAAAATTGTTTAAACATAAGACTGCATAAATGCAGTAATTTAATTTCCTTACCATCTGATTTATTATGTACCTGTCGGAATAATATATTGAAAGAAAAATTTTCTAAATTCTTCTCCTATCATTCAACTAAATCAAAATATCTTTTGAAAAGAAAACATAAACAAATTTTCTAGTAATTCACGATTTTTTATTTGCTACATAATTAATATATATATATATATATATATATATATATATATATATATATATATATATATAGCTTATTTTCTCAAACAATATCACCACAAAACATCAATCTAATCCAATTTACAACTAAAGAATATTAAATTACCTGAATGTTATATTGATGAGAATGTTAAATTCCTGTGTATGGTTAAAATTGAGGTATGTACTATAATATCCTGTGTGGTTTAGAGTTTTATATATATATATATATATATATAAAACACACTTTAATACACTTAAAATAAATAAATAAGATACTACTATCATATATAATAACATGATTAAGAATATTAACTAATTAAAATCTTGAACTTGAGAAATTTTATAAGCTAACATGATGTAATAAAAATAAAATAAAATATATAATTACAAAAATAACTAAATAATATATATATATATATATATATATATATATATATATATATATATATAAACTAACATAAAAATTATATATATTATAATAATTAGAATTAAAATGACAATTTGTAAATATCTAAAGTAATCTTCCATAACCTAACTACCTAAGAAAGGTAAGGGAATCACATACCATTCAAAATCCTATATAGAGGGTAAGTTGCATTCCTTATGGAATGTTATATTCTTTTAGGAAAGTAAGATAACATGAACCAAGCACATGAATGTAAGCTTTGGAATCTCACGTTCAATTCCAAACACCCCCTAAAGGTTATGCTGTATTGTTGAAAAGGTAAGAACAATATACTTACGATTTCTTGGGATGAAGTAGAGGTGCTGGGGTGGACCAATCCACTGATTTTGACATTTTCATCCCCATATGCTTGGTCATGTACCTGTGCACAATTAATATTAATTCAAATTCTTCTTCAATTCTATCACCTCAATTAAATATATAAATAATAATATCCATATTAATTAAGTAAACTTTTTAGTAAGTCACAATTTTTATCTACTAAATAATTAACATGCTTTGCAACCTTTGCTAGCGTATCTTTCACTCATTTTCTAAAATAATCTCACCATCAAAACATCAATATATTAGAATTTATATATAATGTTTTTTTTTCTTTCATGTAAAAGTACAAATTTATAAAATTTTAGCACACCTTACAATTTCACGGTGGTATGGGAATTTAAAAATAATCTGAAATTGATCTTGACTGTATATAATTTTTTGGAAAAAAAAAATTCTTAAAACTTAAAAGATTATAAAAGTGAGGAAATAAAATGGAAGTTAAGTTAGACACTTACCGTTGCTTGTGGCAGAAGATGAGTGATGAATCCATTGATTTTGACATTTGTTTTGCCATGCCTTTGCTCACAAATCTCTCTTGCAAAATCAGCGATTCTTTCACTCACGTCAAATAGTTCCACTACTTTAAGACTGTCCACATTAGCAAAATCTTGTGGCATATTCTCTAGGGAAATACAATTCTTGAGAACCAAGCTTTCTAGAATTGGAAAGCTTTTCTCCACTACAGCTGTCCAAGTTACAAGGTTTGTATTCCCAATGCGCAAATACTTAAGTCCTTTGAAAATAACATTACTATTTAGATCCCAAAGTTCTCCCGAGAATGCATTGTCATCCAATTTGAGCACCTCAAGTTCCTCCAATGATCCCAATACAGTCATGTCGCTCCATTGAAACAATGTACCAGACAAGGTAAACTTTCTTAGCCTTTTCGGAAACTTATCCAACATTGGGACCTTCAACTCTACTTCCTCAGAGTTACCATGAAGCTTCAAGTTTTCGAGGCGTTCTAGCATTTGAATATTGTTGAACAAGCAAACATTTTGTTTTTCCTCGAGAAGTTCTGATAAGTTCCCACGAACACCTAATTTTTGGAGTTTGGGGGTTTTGTTGAAGATCTTGCTTGTGCAACTTCCTGGTGATATGGTACAAAGTGTGAGGATATCTGTTTGTTTACGGCTATGCTTGCCTCTTTTGGGAGGAGAGGGTAATTGCGTAGAGGTGTTGGTGTGCACATGCCTTAGATATTTCATGTTCCATATGCCTCCATTAATTTGTAGTGCCTTTTCTGTGGTTTTGATCACTAGAGTCTCCAAAAGTGAAAGATGTTCGAATGACTTGGGGAGAGAACTGATATCAACTTTGATTGCAAGATACCTGATATAGCGTCGGGAATAAAGCTCATTTGGCAGCGACCTAAATTTGCTGGATTCAATATTCAACACCGAAAGCTTTGGAAAGAAATCTAGGATTTTTTCCAACTCTTCTGGGGTCGAATTAATCTCTTCACTCTTTTCGGAAGAGGACAGCAACAAAGAGAAAACACCCTCCTTTCTGATGAAGAGATTGAAAAGTGAATCAGATGGATGGAGTAATGGATCCAATATGTTTATAGTGTAGTAGGAGCAAAGACGTTTCAAACGAATACTTGCACCTAATCTTTGTCCCTCACCCACTACATGGAATAAACTTTTCCTTTCGGCTTCACTTCTGCAGAAGTCATGCAATGTGTCATGAATGCAACATGTTTTTATTTGACCATCTGCTTTTCTTTTTTTCACCATCACAAGATTTCTATCAACAAGAGCATTCAAATATTTTGAAGCTTCAGCTTCTACATCTAAACTGTACCCCCACTCATCTTTTTTTGGAATGAAACCTTCAGAAATCCACAAACGAATTAACTTCCAAGCAACAATCTCATGTCCCATGGGAAAACATGCAAAATATAAGAAGCAATTTTTCAAGTTCTCATCAGGCAAATCATTGTAGCTCAACTCTATTAGCTCATGGTAGCTCAATTCTAGATCATCTAGAAGTGGATTATCAGCTACTCGTTGCCAACCAGCAGAAGTTATACAATTGCGTAGGATGCCAGCTACTAGTACAAGAGCATGTGGCAATCCATTGCACTTTTTTGCTATTTTTATCCCAAGCTCTTCAATTAAAGTGTCGCGGCGTTCCTCTGTACCAAAAACATTATTTTTTATTAGTAGCCAACCATCATCATTGCTTAACTTTCCTAAACCATGCGATTTCCAAGTATACTCAACTACATTGCCACTCCGGGTGGTTATCAGCACTCTACTCCCTTTCATGTTTTTAGGGAATGCAACTTTGAGAGAATTCCAATCTTCTTTTTCCAGCACATTATCCAATACAATGAAGTACTTTTGATCATCTAATAATTCCTTTATTTTAGCTTCCAACCCATCTTCTAAAGTCGTGCTCAAGTCTTCAAATAATTCCTTTATTTTAGCTTTGCTGAAGTCTTGTAATAATTCCATAAATTTAGCTTCCAAAAACCCATCTTTTAAAGTCTTGATGAAGTCTTCTGTTTGCTTGAAAATTTGATGTAGAATGTCGATGAATTTTTCCTTTCTACAAAAGCCTTGTGAAAGATGAACCCAAATGCAATGGGTGAAATTTTTCCTGATTTCTGGATCTTCAAAAATCTTTAAGGCAAGTGTAGTTTTTCCTGTCCCAGCATTCCCCACAATTGGGATGACAAATAAATCTTTGGATGCTTCCACTAGTCGAGTTTTTATGGTTTTCAAATCATCATTAAAACCTACTATCTCATTTTCCCGTAACTCCGCACGAACCTGAAAATTCATGATCCAATACTAATTAAGTGTGTGAGATAAATTTATATCATCGACCAGAGTGGGAGAGTCCATATAGCATTGTGAATCCTTGATTAAAACAATGAGGTATAGAATTCATATTTGTAAAGTATAAAATTTCATAATACAAGACAAAAAAAATCAGAACACAAGACACATGCATACACATGTTAATTAATATTTACTTTATTTTTAAAATTTGATTTAGGTACACAATTTGTATTCATAAGCACAAAATTTCACAATACAACACATACAAATTTATAACATAAGACACAACTATTAATTTGTTTCAAGTACATAATTTATACTTTTAAGGTATAGGAGGGCCGTTCCATTAAAAATAGGAGTCATGTCTAATAGTTTAATTTGGACCTTCATTATTTTTGTTTCGACATGTAATCTAAATTTAATAGACTAAAATTGCACTATAAATATATAATAGAGTAAAACGAGAAACACAAAATAATAGTAGAGAGACAAGAACATAGGAGAAGAGATTTTTTTTTAACATTTAGATTTCACTATAATAATACAAAGAGATATGTATTTATAAAGGTAAGAAACATAATCCAAAAATACCTATGAAATATAAAGATAGAAGTGAAGCTTTACTGTCTTAAATGCTTTACTGTCTCTCATGACTTCCTTGTTGCTCTCTTCTTTGTAAGCTTAAAGTTCATTTCCCTTACTACCCTCTGTAGACTTGTCTTACTGTCAGTATTCCTTACTGCTTGTGATAATCCTTCTCTACTTCTTCTTTATTGTCTTTGATTTCATTGTTATTTTGATGAACTGAGACTACTTTTACAAAGAAAATGTTGGGCTTCTAAAATGTTACTCCGTAAAATAATTATACTGTGCATGCATCATCGAAATTTAATATGTACTTTATTCCCGATGCATGCACTAATAAGGTAGCTTAAGATTTCTCTTTTTTTTTTTGTTTCTATTTCAGTGACAGCCTGACAGGTATAATATAATACTACGTAACAACTACTATCCAGATGTGTATATTGGGTAAACCTATCTACTATATTTCCTTTATTTTCTTTACAAAAGCATATATGACACAATTCTATATTGATGTAAGCAAATATGTGATCTTGTATAGTAATTATTGAAACAAGTAATTTGAAACATGATAATTTGGGAATAGACTTTTTGTGGTACCTTAAGAGGTGGCAGATCACTATGTTTGTTGTAGTCCTCCTGGAGGTGTCGAAGGTCTTCTTTGTGGTCTTCGCAAATGGTTTTCACTTTTTCCTTAACGGACTGGATCTCACTCGCAACATTATTGAGCTTTCCACGAAGCCGAATCTTATAAAACGCTTTAGCCAATCCATGCTTCTTCTCCTGTGCAAAGTAGTTGGCAACTGCATCCCTGGCTTCATTCACATGTGTTCCGAATTTTGTTACTATTAGTCTCAAAACACGGTGTTCATTGGCCAGTGGGCTCTTGCAAGCTACCACCAAGCTCTCAGTAAACCTTTTGATTTCAGAGGTCATGTCCTCTATCTCAGACTTCATAATGTCAGAAACCAGGTTGATATTGTCTCCTACAGTTTGGACTAGCATGTTTACCATCTGCTCTACTTTCTCTATCACATTGTCGTCAAAGCATATCGGGCTCTCTATCTGTGAAGAAATACAAAATTGAAAGTGATACAGCTATAGTGTGAATATATATATATATAGAGAGAGAGAGGGAGAGAGAGATAGAGAGAGAGAGAAATCAGATCTAGTGCGGGAATTTGCTCAGGTGCGAACATGCGGTTTAATCAGAGCCCTTATCAAATCTAGATTAACGGCTCAAATCAACAAAAATTTAAAATAAAAAACCGCGCCTATGAGAGGAACTACACATCTTAACCTTAAGCACTAAAATGAAGCACCTTTTAAGTATTATAACTACAGACTTTAAAGAAGGAAACCAAGCACCTAAAGCTTTAAATCGATGCACCTTAAGTTTCAACAACTGACGCATCTTAAGCACACAAATCATGCACTTTAAGAAGGAAAAACCGCGCACCTTAAAGAAGTAAAACAATGCACCTAAAGATTTAGATCAACACACCTTAAGTTTTTACAAAAACGCACCTTAAGTTTGACCTATACGCAAAAAGACCAAATTGTCACCACGTGTTTTTAAAATCCGTGTTCAATCTATGCTGTTCTTTTTAGCGAGATCATCCAACCTCATCTTTCACCTAGGCACAGTATCCGCATATGATCTCTTTTCTACTATTAAATCAGAATGATACATGATTGATATTAAAAGGAACAAATCACACGGATTAAGGAAACAAATCTCTTTAAAATATTAGAAAATAGACAATTAGGGATAAATCAGTGTTATTAGAAGTTGTGCATTCCTATACAAAGTATCTTGCATTCCTATATCGAATGTTGTGCATCGATAATTCTCTGATTGTGCATTCAAACTCCACCAAAAAATTCTACGATTGACATCCCAATGTCCTACGATGCATTGCACTAAGTGCACTAATACACATTTCATCAGACTACGATGCACAACTCACAACACTAGGTTACACAACCAGCACATCCGAATGCATATCCGTACTAACCAGACACGTGTACATATACACCAACACCAAAATATAGGCAATATTATACTCAAAAGAACGAGCGGGAAAAATAAAAATACTGATCACTTTGCATGGACGAACACTCAATCGATGATGAAGAAATCGCAGCTCCAAATCACAATGGTGATGATCCAATAAAATACGAAACCAATTTGGCCAAGGATTTCCCATGCGTTCACACTTAAAAAAAAATAGAAAAAAACATTACTAACCCCATTTTAACCAAAAAAAAAAAAAAAATCAATCCATGTCATCTTAGGAAATCAAATCTGGCTCATCCAAATAAAAAAATGAACGCAAAAGATTGTTCCTCACGTCCTCACCTAAGGATGGGTCCTCATTTGATCTGAATATATATATATATATATATATATATATATATATATATATATAGAGAGAGAGAGAGAGAGAGAGAGGAGATCAGGTGTAGTTATATGCCTCATGTAAAAAATGGGGTGAAATCTCAACTATTGATCTTGCCAAAATCAATAGCCCAGAATGAAGACAAATTAAAAAAAAAACGTGGTAGCAGTATGGTAATTTTGCTCAGGTTCAAAGCTTAAGGTGTGTAATTTTATAGCTTAAGGTGTGTCACTTTCTAGTTTAAGATGCATAAGTTTAAAACTTAAGGTGCATATGTTTAAAGGTTAAGGTGTATTCTTTTATAGTTTAAGGTGTGTCACTTTTCTAGTCTAGTTTAGTGTGTATCAGTTTAAAACTTAAAGTGCATTGTTTTATAGCTTAAGGTGCGTAATTTTATAGCTTAATGTGCGTTGTTTTATAGCTTAAGCCGTGTCACTTTTTTAGTCTAGTTTAGTGTGCATCAATTTAAAACTTAAGGTGCATTTTTTTATAGTTTAAGGTGGGCAGTTTTATAGCTTAAGGTGTGTCACTTTTCTAGTCTAGTTTAGTGTGTATCAGTTTAAAACTTAAGGTGTGTTGTTTTATAGCTTAAGGTGCATAGTTTTATAACTTAAGGTGTGTCACTTTTCTAGTCTAGTTTAGTGTGCATCAGTTTAAAACTTAAGGTGTGTAGTTTTATAGCTTAAGGTGTGTTACTTTATATTTTAAGATGCATTAGTTTAAAACTTAAGATGTGTATATTTAAAGGTTAAGTTGCGTAGTTTTATAGCTTAAGAAGCGTTGTTTTATAGATTAAGGTGCTTCACTTTTCTAGTTTAAGGCGCATAAGTTTAAAACTTAAGGTGCGTTATTTTATAGCTTAAGGTACGTAGTTTTATAGATTATGGTGCGTCACTTTTCTAGGGGGGCGCAGCCGACGCCCCGGAGCGCCTCATCCTCGGGTGGCTCCCCCGCTGGCGCCTGCCTCTACCGGCTGCCTTGTCTGTCTATCTGCATGTCTTGCACCCCTGGGCTTTGTCTTGTACCCATTTCCAATATAATCTTGGGCCTCCTTGTCGCCATGCAGCCAACACCATAGACATCATGCCTCGCCTCACCATACCACCACCATGAAGCCATCTGCCACCATGTCTTCCTAGCCCAACAAGATTTAGGTCAACCTCCTTCCTTCACCACCCTCATTTGGGTTAAGACTTTCCATATAAAATGGGCCCCAAGGTCCCATGGCCCCATCATAAGTCCCCCACTTTCTTTGTTTGCTTTTGACGAGTTGAGAAAGTATAGACACTCTCGTCTCTCTACGCGCCTTGACCCTCTTAACTCCTTGTGAAAGATTTTTATCTCTTCTAGACAGTTCATACAGCCTCCCTTATATGCTGCTTGTTAGGATGACTTAGCTCTCGTACGTACCTACAAGAGAAAGACAGAGACGCCATGCCTCGACAGTTCATCAAGGAGCGAAATATATCGACAGCTAAGTCACATAACTTAAATTGACAGCTGTGAAGCGGGATAAGATATGTCAATCGCAATGGCCATTGAGAAGCGGGTAATAATAAGTCGTTTGCTGAGACGAGGGATAGTGCACGTCGTCCGCTAAGAAGCGGGATAAAGAACGTTAAAGGACCACGCGAAAATGTGTACATCCCGAGCTTAGGGATCAAATCTCGTTAACTTGGGTGTACGCATATGTGGGCTGCCTGCTACCTCATGCTAGCACCACACACATTTTTCTTATTTTGGTAATGCACGTTGGGTTATGTACCTTGCCTTGCTTGTCCAAGTGGAAATGCGTACATCCCGGGATTAGGGATCGCGTCCCGTTAACCTGAGTGTACTCGTATGTGGGCTGCCTTATACCTAATTCTAGCATCACACACAACTTTTTTTTTTTGGGTAAAGCACGCTAGGTTGCATACTTTGCCATACATGCCCAGGTGGAAATGTGTACATCCCGGGCTTAGGGATCGCATCCTGTTAATCTGGGTGTACTCATATGTGGGTTACTTGCTACCTCATACTAGCACCACACACATTTTTTTTTGTAATGCACGCTGGGCCGCGTACCTTGCCCTGTAGGGCCAGGTGGGGGTGTGCAAACTGAGTTAAGGATTACGTCTTTATGAGGTTGTTTCCTTCTTAAACCTCATTTAGTTCGCCCTCGGCTCGAGTTATTAAAAGTAACGCTTCAGATGATGTGCATTCCAAAGACGGCTAATGGGACAACCCTCTCCGTTAAGGCCCGCTGGTCTCCATTCTCAACAATTTCCTAGAGCAAATTCTCTGTGAGCCCCATCCTTATTTTTACTTGTCCAGTTCTACCGCAGCCGGCAAGTTTCAAACCCTTCCTTAATTGTTCTTTTTCCATCTCCTTTTCCACGATGTACAACAGCAGTGTTTCTTCACCATTTTCTGGTAGCATTCGCGGGCCAATTGTTGGTCTCCCCATACTGTCCCAATCCCTTTAGGTATATGGAATTTCAAGCATATGTGTTCCATTGACATGATTCCTCCAATGTTAACTAACTCGGGTTTCTAAAGGATAACGTTATGGGCACACACCATTCGCACAACAACGAAGTCCATTTCCTTTTCTCGGATGTTTGGTGGAGTGCCTAATTCCACGGGTAACCGTATTCATCCTTCGGTCTCGATGGTGTCCCCGGTGAAGGCGAGCAAAGTCCTAATTGATCAGAGTTGATCCTGGGTGAAACCTAACTTCATAAATATGTCATGATACATATAACATTTGCACTGTTCATCATGTCTATTAGAAATCGTTTTACCAGAATCCCGCTGATTCCTATCGATATAACTATAGTGTCATTGGATAAGGCCCCTCTACTCGGGAGGTCACTATCCGAGAAAGTGATAGTTTATCGCCGCGGCTTCTTCGAGACATGTGTTTATTCTATAAACCCTACATATTTTTCTTCTTCCTCCATCGGTCGCCATCCCCCAAAAATTACGTTTATCACTAAGCGCTTAGCTTTGTCCTCGACTTTCTTCATGGGTTTCTCTTTGGCGGGGTTCGGATAATCAGATGGTTTAGCTGTTCCCTGCTTCCACACATTTTCAATATGCATAATATTCTAATCTATGAAATTTCCCAACTGACCTGATTGGATTAGGGCCTCTATTTCCATCCTCCATGTTTGGCACTCATCTGTGCTATGTCCATATCAACGGTAGAATCAACAATATGTCTACCAGTCAGAGGCCATAATGTCTCAACCGTGCTAGTCGGGGGCATTATCCATTTGACATTCCTCGGCGAACGCACGTATTTCATTGGGTCGTGCTTTGATGGGAGGTGAGAAGGACCATGTGCAGTGCCCTTAAGAGGGCACGAGGTGCCCACGATGGGGGTTCCTTGTGTAATCCTATTGGGTTCTAGGGTCTGACCTCGACTATGGGGTTCTTTTCTATTTGCTGGCTCAACCCTTTTCTGTTAGCCAGCTCCTCGGCTCGGGGTTTTTTCGAGAGTGTTTCTTTCCCACACCCCTTGAGTCAATTTGCTTCTTCTACCTCTGCATACTTGTCAATTTTTGCCACAAGAGTGGCATAGGTGCTCGGGTTTTGCGCCTAAGACTTTTATAAAGTTCTCCAGCCCTTAGGCGTATACCAACATGACGATAACCATTTTGTCATCTATATCCTCTATGTCTGCTTCTTCTGCTCTCCAGAGGGCTAACAAGTCCATCAAAGATTCCCCTATGCATTGTTTTACAGTTTTGAGATGTGTAAAGTGTTTCCAACCTTTTTTTTCATCTCATGAAATGGGTGATAGGTTTTATTGCTAGGTTGTGGAAGGAATCAACGGTGTTTCCCTTAAGACCTGTGAACCAATGTTGTGCTTGACCCGACAAGGTTGAAAAGAAGGTTCTACACATCACGCTTCTGAAGACGTACCCCATCAGCATCATAGTGGTTTGATAATATGTTCTTGCGGCTCACCCAAGCCATTGAATCGCTTGATACTTGGAGGTTTGAAATTGGCAGGAAGGGGTTCTCCCGTAATTCTTCGAATGAAGGGTGTGGTTACCGATATCTTAGGCATTTCCTGGAGGTTACCTCACTTCTTCCATTGGAGTAACTCTTCGATTTTAGTGTCTATCCTTTTTGCCCATTAATCGCCATCGGGGTGTTGTACTTGCTTTCACCTTCGAATTCATTGGAGGGTCTGGGGGATTCCCTAGGGAATTTGTTTCCTACAACCCATTCAAACCCTTGATCCTGAGGTGTTGGGGGAGCCCTCCTGCCCTCCTACGCTATGTTCAGCTTGAGGCGAGCCCTGCTTCGTGCCCGAGTTGCCAGGAAACAACGCTATGGGTTTCCGTCTTGGGGCCTGCCTATGGCAACCCTGTGATATGTCGGCTCCTCTACCAGCTCCTCTACGAACAACATCGGCTGGAACACTCCATGTTCTAAAGGGGAAGAGGTGGGACTCGCCTACCTTGCACATCCTTTTCGGCCCCACAGGAGTTTGGTGGATACACCCTTTGGGATCCGGTCATTCCGGAGTACTTGGGCTTAAATGGAAATGGGTAAAGACTAGGAATGTATGCTTTTCGTAACGATCACCACAGACGGTGCCAATGATAGTTTTATCAGGACCGAGTCCACCATAAACTTGGTACATGAATGTAAGGGAGTAAAAGAATAATAAACTTTATTACTCGGGCGTGAGACCCAATAAAATATATACAAAAAACCCAAAGCACCGGCCCATGGGCTACACAGAACTAAAGATGTTACCCACAAGACTTGAACCCTAGTGACCCAACATGGAGGAGAAGACCATACCACTTGACTAGAAGACTCTTAGGGGCGTTTGGTTCACGGAATGTTAGATTACCTAAGGGAATGTTAGATTGCTGGGAATGTTAGATAACTGGGAATGTTAGATTCCTGTGTTTGGTTTAAAATTGAAGTAGGTAAATAAGACAACGGAAATAAGATAAATTGATTAAAATGCCAAAAGCTCAATATTAGGAATAAGATAAGGGAATGTGAGATTACCTAAGAAATCGGGATGTATCTCACATTCCCTTCCAATAGCTAAAAACTTCATCGGGAGGTTATGTTACATTCCTTGAGAATCTTACATAACTTGAACCAAACATGGGAATCTTATATTACCAAGCAAATATAACCTTAGTTATCTTATATAACTTGAACCAAACGCCCTAGTGTCTTCAGGTCTGTCACATACAGACCAGAACTCCCACCCCCCCCCCCCCCCCCCCCCCCNNTCCCCCCCCCCCCCCCCCCCACCACCAAATTTTATTACTTTTTAAAAATTTATGTACTATTATTTTTAAAAAAATTATTATTGCAATATGACTATGATTTTATCATTGAGTACTAATATTGAGCACTTATTCCTTGCATAATATGTTGAAAAGACTAGTAGATAGATAAGTTTGGTGGAAGTTTGTAAGTAATAATAATAATGATTGTAAATTGAGTTACCTGTATTTTTATTTTAAAAAAAAAATCTAGAAATGAGAACAAAACGTGTTTTCTAAACTTTTTGTTAGATTTGAAAATGAAAAACAATGCTAAAGAATTATTTTTTTATTTTTATTTTTATTTTTCAGGAAAATGAAAAATATATATTCTAGAAATCAAACGTGCCCCACCGAATTTTTCAACAAAATTGTTCCTTCAAAACATACTCCTTGAAATTACGTATACATTTTCAAGAAAATTTTAGAGATTCTCATACTTGTTAGATATTAAACACATCACAGTACACTTTTTCTCTATGTGGATTCAAGTTTAATTTAATTTCCTTCTCCTTACTCAAAATTGTTATATTTTTTTAATATATTAATTAATGCAATTAACCAAATATGATGATGTTTTGGCCTGGGATTGCTGAAACTAACAAATTTGAAATATGATAATTTAACAATAGTTTTTGTGGTACCTGGAGAGTTAGCAGGACATTGTTGTGGCTGATGGTGAGGGAGTAAAGGTCATTTTGGTATTGTTGGCGAAATATATTCACCTTTGACCTAACAGACTGGATCTTACTCGCACAATATTTGACATTATTTCTTCTATACTGTTGTGGTAACAAAAACCATGTGAGGATTTTGTTTTCAGAGACCATCTTCAGAACGCAGTATATGCGAGCCGCATCCAGGGCTTCATTCACAATAGTTTGGAAGTTTTTGAGCATCAAAACATCGACAGATGCAATTGGGTTCTTGTAAGCTTCCTGGAGCCTGACATTAAACATTTGGATATCGAAGCTCACATCCTTTAACTCTGAATATAAGCCACGAGGCGCACCATTCCACTCACTACTGAACTGTACAAAATCAACCAGATCTTTTAGAGCTTCCTCTGTCATTGTGTCCGTGCCTGCAGTTATTGGTCCCTTTCCCTGAAGAATTAATGACCCATTTGGTTGGGTGTAATTTGCCTGTAATAGAATTTGAATTCAATGAATTGTCCAATTACGTCGTTTGGTTGGAGGGAATTGAAATTCCATCGAATTATAATTCACTCCAAATGTTGAGTTGCAATTTGGTGTTCAAGACTCAAGAGGGGCAAAATTGTTAGTGTGAAGACCATTTTGTCCGTTCAATAATACTCTCTGTCTTTTTTTTTTTTTTTTTTTATCATTATTATTATTATTATTATTATTATTATTATTACACAAGGGCATTTCAGTCATTGTATCACTTATTCCCTTTTAATTCTCTATAATCATATTCATGTATACCAAACACTGTAATTTGAATTCATATTTTATTCCTACGTTATTCTTTTTTCACCGAATTACAATTCCTTTCCCTCTCCCTCCCCCACTTTAAAGGGAAAAAAATTCTCACTTTAAAAATAATTGAAGGGACAAATTAAATGTAATAACATTAATAACTCAGGGTGAAAAAAATGCTATAAGCTTATAATTCAGGTAGAAAAAGTATCATTTTCCCTTTTATGTTTTAAAATACGACTAAGAAATTATTTTCCTTTCAATATTCTCCCCCCATCCCATTTATATCTCTGGTTTAGTTAATAGTGTTTCTCTGAAGTTATTAAAAGTTAATTCTTCACAATATTAAATTTGTTATTATTAATATATAAGATTTATATTTTTAAAAATTATATTAAAAGTATTATTTAAAACATAAAAGTTAAATTAAAAAATAATATAAAAATATTAAAAATAAATAATGAATTATGAGTTAGTTTGACGAATGAATGTGAAACAAAATAAGTAAAATGTATTTATAATCATTGAACTGGATGTCCATGAATCAACATATAACATAAGATTAAAGAATTGACAAAAATAATAAATGGGGAAGACAGTGAATTACCATTTTAGAGGTTATGAGGAGCTGGAGCTGGAATCCACAGTTTTTGAGCTTTTCTTTGACCTCTTTCGCAGACTGAACTGTACTTTCACTCGTGTGAAACAATTCCATCACCTCAAGAGTATGAACATTAGCAAAAGCTTCTGGAATTTCTTGTAGGGAGCTACAGTTTCGAAGGACTAAACTTCGTAAAGATGGGAAGCTATTCTCAGTGGCTTTCCAAGTTACTAAGTTCGTCCTTCCAATACGCAAGTATTGAAGCCGTTTGAAAACAATTTTTTTCTTCGTTAGATCACAATCCTCTCCCTTGAATGCATAGTCATCCAACTTGAGTACCTCAAGCTCCTCCAACAACCCCAATACTCTTATATCTTTCCACTCAAATAGTGTGCCGGAGAAGCTCAACTTTTTAAGTCTAGGTGCATGCACGATACTCTCTGGGAGTGTTAACACTTTATCACACTGGCCATAGAGTTTCAAGTTTTCAAGGCATTTTAGCATTTCGAATGGGAAACTTATTTCCCCTGACTTCTGAAATTTTGATAAATCTCCACGAACACCTAATTTTTGGAGATTAGGGGTATTCCAAAAGATAAGCAATGTGCAGCTTGCTGGTGATATTGTAGAAAGTGTGCGGATGTCTTTTCTTCCAGCTTTAGTTGTGCTTCTTTTTGGAGGAAAGGGTAATTGCAGAGAGGTATTGGTGCGTACATGCCTTAACTTTTCCATGTTCCATATGCCTTCCTCAATTTTTAGTGATCTTGATGTGGTTTCGATCACTAAAGTCTCCAATCCACGAAGATTTTTGAATGATTTGGGGAGGGAATTGAGATTGCTTTTGATAGCAAGATATCTAAGGAGATGTAAGTTGTAAAGCTCATCCGGTTGGAACTTATCACCAAACTCGATGGAGAATTCAATGTTCAACACTCTAAGAAGTGGAAAGGTGTTTGGGATTGTTGCTAATTGGTCTTTTGTAAAAGAAGTCTCACCCTTTTGTGAGGAAAACAACAACAAAGAATGGATATGTTTGCCAAATGGGAATAAACTCCCCTTTTGGTTGTAGGATTTGATGAGGACATCAAATTTGTTGTCATTAAAGGAGTGGAAACAAAGACGACGAGTTGAAGAAATATTCTCATGAGGAGTTGAAGAAGAAGAAGTATTCTCATCATCATCTAACCTTTGCCCCTCATCCACTACATGGAATAAATTTATCCTTGCAGCTTCATTTTTGCAAAACTCATGAAATGTGTTGTGGATACAACAAGTTTTTATTTGTCCATTTCTTCTTCGTTTTTCCACCATCACAAGATTTCTATCCACAAGATCATTCAAATATTTTTGAGCTTCAACTTCTGCCTCTAAAGCATACCCTTGCTCATCTATTGTTGGAATGAATTCTTCAGCAATCCACAAACGAATCAACTTCCAAACAACAATCTCATGTCCTATGGGAAAACAAGCAAAATATAGGAAGCAATTTTTCAACTTCTCATCGGACAAATCATTGTAAGTCATTTTTACTCTGTCTCGGTAGATTTGACCTTCTCGATTAATTTCTAAAAATGGATTTTCAGCAACCCGTTGCCAATCAACAATATTCCTACGTTGACGTAGCATACCACCTACCGCTACTAGAGCTAAAGGTAATCCATTGCATTTATTTGCTATTTCTTTCCCCACGTTTTCTAATACTTCGTCATTGCATCCCTCTTTACCAAAAACATTATTTTTCAATAGCAACCAACCTTCCTCATTGCTTAACTTTTCTAAATTATGATATTTCCAGTAAGAATCAACTACATTGCCATATGGGGAAGTCACCAGGACCCTACTTCCTTTCAAGTTTGTAGGGAATACAACTTTAAAAGAATCCCAATCTTCTTTTTTTCGTACATCATCCAATACAACAAAGTACTTTTCATCCTTTAGAAGTTCACATATTTCACCGTGCCAACCCTTCTTCAGTCATCGTGCTAATGTCTTCTCTACTATTGGTAATTTGATAGATGATGTCAATGAATTTTTGTTTTCTATCAAAACCTTGTGAAACATTAACCCAAATGCACTTGTTGAAATTTTCGGGAATGCATTTTTGCTCTTCGAAAATCATCGAGGCAAGTATAGTTTTTCCAGATCCAGTTATCCCCACAATTGGGATGACAATAAAATTATCGGGTGCCTCTATAAAACCCTTTATGGTGTTCATATCATTTTCAAATCCAAATACCTTGTCTTTCTCTACTGTTGGTCGAACCTAAATAATTGAAAAAGGCCGGATCATTAAAAATCTATACCAACCAAGGGCTAATTAAGGTGATAAATACAAATATTCAATTAAGTTCACTTCCAAATCATTATTAGTATGTACAGTGTACTCTTCAAATGCTCAAACCATCTTTTTATTTGATCAAGTTATAATTTCTCTTTTGAACAATATATATATGCATGCAATTCATTTTTTAACCTACCCATGAATTCAAGTACTATAATTGATTTGCCAAACACCTTAATTAAGGTTAGGTGGCATCTTTATAATTTTCTTTAAGAAAAAATTACAGAGTGGAATCGTGTTTGTGGTCTATTGACTCTTTGAGTTACAATAGATAAAGAAAGTATGTTCATACTACATTAAAAAAAAAAAAAAAAAAAAACTGTAACTCATTTTTAGTAAAATAATGAAAACCTATCCTTTCATTCAAAACATATTAATATAATGGAAGTAGGTCATAAATAACACACCCGTTATTGTCTAGCTTAGCTTTTTGCTATAAGCATTCCCAATAGGGATTTTAGCTCAGTTTTTTAGGAAGAAAAAATTAGATGTTGATTTTTACATTAATGGGGAAGGTGGTTTTAACTTGATTTTTTATAATGCAAGGACCTCATTTTTATTGAGTCCACATGGAAAAATCATAGGTTAAAAAGTAGCTGAGAGGTCTCTCTCTCAAAAAAAAAGTAGCTGAGAGGCGTGTGTTGTCGGCGTTGAGCACATTATTCGCGCCCAGCATGGCACATGCGCGTAAACCAGGCATTCAACTTTTTTTTTTTTGTCAAATTTCTTTTTTCTTTTTCCTTTTTTCTCTCCCTCCTCTCCCCTAGTTGGCACTTCAAAAACCTCACAAAAAGTGCAGAGAAGGGTTCCCTGTAGTTGTG
Organism: Ipomoea triloba; assembly: GCF_003576645.1. NCBI lineage: Eukaryota > Viridiplantae > Streptophyta > Magnoliopsida > Solanales > Convolvulaceae > Ipomoea > Ipomoea triloba. The sequence goes on from NC_044930.1 coordinate 8,885,165, forward strand.
CGGGTGATCTATTCTTTCTTCTTTTTTTTTTTTTTTTTTAATTTAAATTGATGCACTTTAAGTTTCTAATCTAATCACCTTAAGCTAGATTAACATAAAAATGACTTTGTAGAGAAAATCTATAAAAAAAATATTGTTTGTGTTTTGGAATTTAAAAAAAAAAACGCACCTTAAGAAGGAAAACAATGCATCTTAACTAAGAAGGGAAACAATGCACATTAAGAAAAACCACACACCTAAAGCCTTAGGCAAGCGCACCTTAAGTCTCAACAACTGACGCATCTTAAGGACACAAACCACACATCTTAAGAAGGAAAATTACGCACCTTAATTAAGAAGGAAAACCACGCACCTAAGGTTTTAGACTGGCGTACTTCAGTTTCAAAAACTAACGCACCTTAAGCACAAAAATCACGCACCTTAAGAAGGAAAACCACGCACCTAAAGCTTTAGACCGACGCACTTAAGTTTCAACAACTAATTAACGCACATTAAGAACAAAAAATCGCGCACCTGAAGTTTGACCCATATGAAAAATGACCAAATTGCCACTGAATATTTTTTTAAACATTGTTAATCCTGAACGTTGATTTTGACAAGATCAATGGTTCTCCTATCACCGCACAACCGCACCTGAGCATCCCAACCGCATTTGAACCGTATTATATATATATATATATATATATATATATATATATAGGGTATGACATATATAAGTCTGGTCTGTGTAGATTTATAGGCTTTGAAATGGGCCCAAGCCTTTCCTTTTTACTAAACAAGACAAGCCTAACTAGAGCTTAATTAGGCCAGGGTGACTTGACCTATTCCATCCTTAAACACACCCCACATGTACAATTCAGTTCTTCTATCTACTAGAAATCTCAAGCCTTCCTTTTCTACAACTAACACTTAACGCATAATATATGCTATTTTTGGCAAACCTAGTTGAAAAGGTATTTGAAAGCTGAAATGTAGCTGAAAGCTTAAAAGCTATAAGCTCGAAGTTGAAATCTGAAGAGTTGTTAAATTAGCTGTTATGCTTAAAAGTGTTTGGTAAAATTAGCTTTTTGATAAGCTCATAAGTCATAAATATATTTTTGAAAACTCATAAGTCATAAATATAAAAAGGCTAATTTAGAGTGAAATTAATATATTTTAATAAAATGTTATTTTGAGAACATTACCAAACAGAGCTTATAGCTTATTAGTAGCATAAAATAACCTATAAGCTCCTAAATAAGCTCTACCAAATTAAACAGAGTCTATAATATGCCAACTTACCCATCAATATAATTATCCCATGATGATAAAGTATTTTAATTGCTTAAACAAATAATTAAATTTGAAATATAATAGGAGGATAACTGTACTTATGCATGGTACGTACCTGGAGAGTTAGCAGACCCTTGTTTTGTTCATTGATTTTATACGTCATGAGGTGTAGAAGTTCTTTTCCGTGGTCTTGCCGAATCTTTGCCAGCTTAGCCCTTATGGACTGGATCTCACTCGCAAAATCCTTGATCTTTCCACAAAATGGAATCTTATCCAAAGATTTTGAGAAGACATTGTCTACATGCTTCCCCTTCAGTGCAAGGTAGTCGGCAATCGTATCCTGGGCTTCATTCACAACAGTTCCGAATTTTTTGACAACAACTCTCAAAACCTGGTGATCATTGGCCCATGAGTTCTTGGAAGCTTCTATAAGCCTGGCGCTAAAGGTTTGGATGTCGGAGGTGAGATCCTTAATCTCAGAATCTATGCCACGAACCAACTTCACGTTGTATGCTACAGTTTGGACCAACGCGTTTACTCCCTGGGCTACCTGATCCTCTAGAACTTTGTCCACCACTATCGTCATTGCTCTCAGCAGCTCTCTCTCTCTCTCTCTATGTCTCACAGTGATCGAAGATATTGGAAATGCAATTATGCAAGTGATTTGTGAGAGGTGCAAATTCTATTCTTCCAGAGATATATATTTAGAGCAGAGCAGATACGATAAGATCTGAATGCGGATATGTGAGAGGTGCGAATCATCGTCATTTGTCTGGTTGCTACAACTTGCGCCAGTTGCTCTAGCTAGTAGACTGATTGTTGGAGACTTGGAGCCTACCTCTCATGACTCTTCCTTCACATGCATCTTTTCTGCATTCTGATTAGGTATAATATAATAAAAGCTCTTTGTAAGTATTTGGTTGGTAATTATATTTGCACTTACTCATAATTTATCACACACGAACCAATGTAGCTTGTGACAAAAAGGTGGTATGAAATTGTCCACTTTAGACGCCCTTACATATTGGGCCGATAGTTATACTATGACAAATTATATCATGGAACAGAATCTACCTTGCATTGTAGACTATGGTTCAAAAATAACCTTTCAGATTCTGTATGTATTTGTAGTTAACACATTCTTCATCGGTTGATAGTTTCTATACCTGTAGCATTATTAATTAAACAAATTAATAAGGAAAATTAAAACAAACTAATTTAGACAAAAACTTCTACGAAATTGTCACATGCATCTTGATCTATTAGATGTATCTCAAATAAATGTATGCAAGTTTAAAATAGGGGGGGAGGGGAAATTATTGAATACTAAATTTATATTGCCGGCCAATTTTTATCAATTTTGGTCACTCTGGCCAAAATTGCCGACCAAATCTCACAGGAAAAATTTAATTAGTCAATTATTCTTTAATTTTAGGGACACTTTCGTCTTTGTATGTGTGGTCGAAAAAGCATTGCGACCGCCGACCGTCCCTTGCCGGAGAAGACGATAGAGAGTGCTTTGTTCTCCGGCGGCACAAGGGCAACACGAGTGACGTTGATGGAGAACAAAGCACGGTACTCTCTATCGTCTTCACCGGCAAGGGACGGTTGGCGGTGGCGGTGCTTTTTCGGGCACACATTAAAAGATAAAGTTGCCTGCTGAAATTAAAGATTAATTGTCCAATTAAAATTTTTCGGTAAAATTTGACTGGCGATTTGCTCGAAGTAATCACAATTGATAAAAATTGAATAGTTAATGTACTAAAGTAACAATTTTAAAAATCGTGGATTGCAATTAATAAGACCCCTATAATCACAGGATCAAAATTGAAATTTACTCATCCTAAAATTAAAAAGTATACAAAAATTCATAACTTTTTGAATACCACATGACTTTTAAAAACTCTTTAAAAATCCTAATCGAATATCACTCAACTTTTAAAAACTCTTAATTGAATACTCATGACTTTTATAAAAACTCCCTAAAAATTTAAATTGAATAACTCTAAACTTTTAAAGTTTATAAAAATATATGAAGGTCAAGATTGGATACAACCCTCAGATGAAGACCACTTTTTTTTTTTTTCTCGTTGTTTAATCGAACGGATCGGAGAAGGTGGCCGAATTTTGTTTTTCAATTATTTCGTCAAAGGGAGAAGGTTGTCATCTTTGACAATGGACTTAAAATATTCTACATGCTTTTTAATAAATAAATTATGGTATGTAGAATATTTTAAGTCCATTGTATTAGGCAAGTAATTTAGGTGGGGCCTCAAGTCACAATGTCAATAGCTAGCCATCATCATTATTCATTTGTCTTGTTACAACAACGTGCATGCACCAGTTGCTCAATTACTTGAGCAAGTCATTTTTTAATGTTTGTGTTAGAAAAGATTTTATACTATATATAAAGAATCAGTCCAAATCTACATATTTTAACAATTAATGTTGCTACAACTTGCGCCAGTTGCTCTAGTACACTGATTATATTGTTTGAGAATTGGAGCCTACATCTCATGAGTCCTTCCATCACATGCATCTTTTCTGCATTCTGATTAGGCACAATAAAGGCTCTTTGAAAAGTCTGTATATTAATTTAGTCTTGGCAAAAATTTATGTGAGAGTATCTGGTCGGATCAAGATCAAATATAATAATTATATTGAAATATGTAATACTAATTGATGGATTTAATTAACCCGGAGTGGTCCGAATCATTAAATCCTATAAATAAAGGAAAAATGCTAATAAAATGATTGCAGAGAATCAATAAATAACACAAAGATATTTAACGTGGAAACCAAAACGGTGAAAACCACGAGCTTTTTTGGGCTAAGTCAAGCCGAAATCCACTATATTTGTTGCAGGTACATGTACAGGTATAGTGGCCATGGCCATGGGAAAGAGGGAGAAGAATATGTCGAAGCTAAGAGAGGAAATGATTATTTAGAACTGAGTGAGTCTGGCCTTTGCTTGATCTTCCCGAGCCTTTAAATAATGTCTTTCTGCATAGTTATAACTTCCCGTACACTTCCCTATTTTCTTGGTTGAACTCCTTCTTGCTTTGACCAATACTATTATTATTATAAATAATAATATTAATAATAATAATAGTAAGGTATATTATATTATTCCATCAAGAGTCCCCCACTTTCTTAGTGGTGAGTATTTGTCGGCATAAGAAAGTAGAAAGCTAGCACATGTTGAACCAAATTAAACCACATGTAACAACACTCGGAGTGTGGCGGGTGTAGTTTGGACTACGTGTTTGTGCACGGGGCACTAAAGTTATGACCTTCTCCGCTCGGAGCATTGAAGATCATAATGACAGTCAAGTGCACGGAGCACCTAAGTGATCATGATAATTATTTCCTGCATGTTAAATAACACATGATTAGTGGGTGGCGCCACTAATATCAACTTAAATATAAAACTAAACTTGAAGATAAGTTCAAAAACTCCAATCTTATTTTAGTGTGACCAACTGCATATTTATTCGTTGTGACCATTGTTTGTTGTAGACTTGTAGGAGATAGCGCGGAGCTTACCATGTAATTTAGAAGGTAGCGCAGAGCTTACCATATAATTTAGGTGGAAGCAAATGGCTTGCCATACAATATAATTGGTAGCACAGAGCGTCCCCATATCATATTATGTAGGCAGTAGCACAGAGCTTGCCAAATTATGTTGTAGTTCAAATAAATTAGTGGTTGGTCACATAAATTAGTTAAATAATAATAATAATAATAATAATAATAATAATAATAATAATAGTACTTATCTTTCATGCCTCCCTGCATGAATTTGTTTGTTTGCGATTATTTCCCATGGGAATTGGCAGTATGCACTTCCCATGCGCAACCAACAGTCGAAACTGCATCAGCAGAGACAGAAGTCAGCCGGCAAGACATGAGCCTACACACCGCAAGATGCCTGACATGGATATTGCTTCCTTGTCACGCCCAACCACAACCAATACTCCTAAGGCGAAACACCAACACGGCAGTAGACAAGCGCAATCGGATGTGCGCACGGCACCACCGCACAGCTACCGAGCCCGAACTGGAAAATTGAAACTGTAACGAATAAAATATTTATTACTTATATGAGAAACTGTAATAGTTTTACATTTTGATTTAAAAGTATTACATTTTCCCTTATAAGTAATAAACACTTGTCAACATTACTTATAATGGAAAATGTAATAATTTTGATGAAAAATGTACTACTTTTACATCAAAATGTAAAAATTTTACATTTGTCTCCAAAATATTACATTTTCCCCTATAATTAACAAACACTTTATTCTCTATTAGCACTATATTTTTCAGTATAAGTATTACATTTTCATATCCGACACATTTCACATATAAGGATTTGTGAGATGGTTTCACACAAGTTAGTGTGACTCTTAAGTCTTTGGTTGCTAAGTATTCTAGCCTTAAATTCATACTTTATTATCACAATGAACCAACTCCGTTGCCCGTACGGGCAATTAATAGTTATACCGTTTAACGCATAAGTTGCGCAAAGTATTAACTATTTAGTGGTATAGTATCTTAAATTCTACTTGTAGGTATAGGCTATGTTTGGCAAACCTAACTGAAGAAGTAGCTGAAATCTGAAAAGTTATATGCTAAAAGTTGAAATTTGAAGAGCTGTTAAGTTAGCTGTTATGCTTAAAAGTGTTTGGTAAAATTAACTTTTTGATAAGATGATAAATGTAAAACGACTAAAAAAGACAACTTCATAAAATTTAAATAATTTTAAATTTAAATAGGTTTGTTTACATATTAAAATATAAAATAATAAAATAATAAAATTAATAAATTTTAATAAAATATAAAGAACATATATTTGAAAATATATAAAGTAAAACAAAATATTTATAGTTCATAAAATTATTTCATACAAAAATTAATGTTCAAACACACAAATGTCAAATTGAAATTACAACTAAACATATTGAAGAGAAAAGGCCAAAAGGATTTTAATTGGAGGGTAAAAGATGTCATTTATTTAAAATAATAAGGATAAAGATGGAAAAACGTTAAGAAGCTATTAGCTTATTTCTGAAAAGCTACCTAAAGTAGCTTTTCAAAATAAACTCTTATTATTTTAATCTACTAGCTTATTTTGGGAACATTACCAAACAAAACTTATAGCTTGTTAGTAGTTTAAAATAAGCTATAAGCTCCTACATAAGCTCTGCCAAACAGAGCCATATCCACATTACATACATTATAACAAAAAAAAATTATTACCCAACACTCCTGTATTCTAAATGATAATATGCAAATATATATTAATAGTAAATGATAAAAACACAAACATAAATACAATGCCCAAAAATGAGATTATCAAACACATATATTATTGAAATTAGATGGGAAAGGAAAATAAATTATTTTGTCTCTCTCCATATAAATACCTTTTACTATCAAGAATAACAATCTTACAAAAACAGAAAGAAATTAAACAATAATAAAATTAATACAATGTCAAATATTTTAAAAAATAAACTTACATTTATAGATCAATGCAATCCAATATTTAATTACATATGATGGTTTTAATGGACCAGGCCCATAATAAAACTAAGTTGATATCATGTAACAGTTATGAAAGGTATATTGAATTGATAGAGCACAAGGCCCTTAAAATAATACAAACGACTGCAAAGTACTAAATAAACAAAGGGAATAAAATTGGCCTAAGGGCCTAACTACCAAGCCCAACTATAGGGTTGGACTACTACGGACTAGTGGATCACTGAGGGCAATTGACATACCGCGCTGTTGACTAAGAGAGAGAAGAGGTGTTGATGCGCTGGAACGGAGAACTCCCCCCCTCCCCCCTTATAATCCTAGGGCCGCACGTCACAGACAAGTGCGTAGACCACAATGTTCTGCCCTCTTCCACTATACACATGCCCCATTAGGTGTTGTGCTCTCCCACAAAAAATCCTCTCATGTGACACATTGCAGGCCATGTTCTAGTCATCGCTAACTGCCTAAGCAATCCTTCCACACCCGTCTGAGTGGCCCACCCCTACCCCAAAGACTCTCTTGGGTGATCCATCCGCTCGAGCGGTTCGCCCCTGCGCTAAACAGCCCCCCACTCACCTTTTGGTGGTCCACTTCTGTCCTCTCAACCCCATGAGGCTCGTCACTAGTCGACGGATCCATATCTAACATCGGGGTCGCTGGCCGACACTCCCTAGGCCCAACCCAACCGCTCATTTCTGTCGACTCCACTTTTCTAATTGGATTCCTTTTTGTCAATCCCACCTCTCACTTTAATTATTCTTTAGGTCGTATTCTTGAGCCTCATCATCATCAATAAGCACATAATTCATAGAAATAAAAGTTGTCAATAAATAATAATAATAATAATAATAATAATAATAATAATAATAATAAGTCGTAATTAGGAGTTAGTGATTCACTATTAAACAAACAATAGAATATATATAAAAAAAAAAAGAAAAAAAAAAGAAACAACTAAATGATTGCATACGAGGTGGCATTATCTCATTAGTTAATAACACTTTTCGTTTTTCTTTTTTAAAGATTTATTAAGTATTATTAATTAAACAAACTAATTTAGATAAAGACTTCTATGAAACTGTACTTACAAGCATCTTGATGACTTGATCCGTTAGATGAATCTCACAAATAAATATATGCAATAAAAAGTTTAAAATAAGGGGAAGAAAAAAGACTGATTAAATTTTATGTGCCCATGGATATAAGGATATTTGAATTATCCAGCTTGCTGGTTTGAAATTTCCAGCTTGCTTGTGTGCTTAGTAACATAGTTGATAAGCTAATTTTGGCTGGTTTGATTAAGTTTAGCTAGTTTGATTAGTCAATAAGTTACTTTAAATGACTTATTACATATTTGCATTAGCTTGTTGGGCAATAAGTCAAAATTTTAAAAGCTAAGAAGAGTAAAATTTTTGGTTTGTTGATTGGCTTTAAGTACGAAATAACAATTTTACCATTGTCATCCCTAACATTTATATCTCTCTTATTGTTGTTCATCTGCCTTGCCATTTTTTCTTTTTGTTTCCATAACACTAATAATAATATTTTTCTTTTTTTTGATTTCACTCATCCTTGTAATATATAACAACAACAACAACAATAATAATAATAAATAAAAATTATAAAAGTAATAGTTAATAAATTAGCACAATATGTTTGTGCCCTTATAGATCATTTTACATCCAATCAAAGTCAATTAACGAAATGGTCCATTGGCTATAGTGAAATTACCAATTTGGTCCTTCACTATTTTTTTGACCAATTAAGTCCCTCAACTTTAAAAATCTTAACTAATTTGGTCCTCCGTTTGTTTTGCCATTAGACATCCGTTAGCAAAACTAACGGAGGACCAAATTGGTTAAGATTTTTAAAATTGAGGGATTTAATTGGTCAAAAAAAAGTCAATGACTGATTTCGCTCTAGTCAATGGACCATTTCGGTAATTAACTCATCCAATCAGCTAAGGGTCCGTTTGGAAAGAAGAAAAATATTTTCTGGAAAATGAGTCATTTTCTAGAAAACATGCATTTTCCTTTCCGTGCTTGGCTGCACAGAAGAAAATTGTCTTTGTGTGTTTGATTCATTTTCTGAAAAATGTGTAGAATTGTATAATTAAACATTTTAACTATTTTATTTAGAATATAAAATTAATTATAATAATATTAAAAAAATATTATTTATCAAAAAAAATTTTAAAAAAATGGGTTTCCAGCGGAAACCAGATTTATGGTTTCCGCTGGAAATGTTGTTCTGAGTGTGGCGGAAAATGACTTCCGCCAATTTTTAGTGGAAGTTATTTTTGCCAAAATGACTAAATTTTCCCCAGTCAATGAAAAATGTTTCCGTTGACTGGATTTCTAATTGCATCTAAACACCGAAAACCTTTCCCGATTTCCAAACACAACTTAAAAGTAAACAGCCAGTTTACTAAACACTTCTTTTACAACTAGCTAATACTATCAATTGATCAAACCAATTAACCCAATCAGCTATGAGCTAAATTTATCAATATAATTATCAACTACTAATCATTTGCCAAACACCCCTTATATATTTATTCATGTGACCAACTTCTTTAATCTTATTTAAATTGACACTATCGGTTAAATTGCCATTCTTCAACAAATAATTTTCTTTAGCAATTTATTTTTTGGGCCAACGTGCAGGTTTTTCTTTTGAGAATTTCATAATTATATATTTGCATTAAATTATAATTAATTTAATTAAATTGTTATTTTATTAAAACTATTAGTTTTTGGTAGAAAAATACTCTCTCTGTCCCATTTTACCTGTCCTATTTACTATTCATTGGTCAAACCAACTCTTTCTTCATTGCTTATTTTCTGTAGTAATTTTTTATTATTTTTAAATTTATTTTTTTATGTTTGATAGTACTTTTAATGTAGTTTCTAAATATATAAATTTTATATATTAATGCTAAATTTAATAAATAACTTCAGTCAAGCATCGTTAAACGAACCAGACAACCAAAATGGGACGGAGGTAGTAATAGTTATTACTTTGAAATTTTTAGTTTACTAATTAGAATAAAGGTCAAATAAGTAATTGAAGTAATACAAAAATGCAATTAGGTCATTAAGTATAAGAAAATGTTATTAGCCCATTAAGCAAGTAAAAACTATGTAATTGTACCAAAATGATTGTTGAACCGTCTAATTACCAAATGCCAATGCAATGTGGGCCTATTTTAATATATGTGTGTATATATAAGTAGCCAATGAGCTAGTGGTCCAGTGGCACCAAGTTACTCCTGATTTTGAGAGGATATGATAACCAGATAACCAAAAATCTTGTGGTTGAGCGTGATCCGAAGTAAGCATAGTGCAATAATGAGATCCATCAATTAATATCAGAGGTGATGTCACGGGTTTGAATCCTAGACATGTTGAGACTGCGGAAGGATGTAGTTAAATGATTAACATCTTCAAAGTTCAAAATCAATCTTTGAGAAGAAGGTGCTCATTTGTCTCAGAGCTCTACTCTCTAAGAAGGAAATTGAGGCAATGCTTTATTTTCTCTTTGCTTTGTCGAACAGAGAAGGTTGTTTTCCAATTATTTTGTCAAACGAAGAATGTTGTCATTCTTTCATTCTTTGACTATGATGGATGCGAGATGAATCTTGTATAGAATGAAGAAAAGATTTAAAAATTTTGAAAAAATAATTTTTTAATAAATAAATAATGGTATGAAGAATATTTTAGGTCCCTTGTATAACGCCAGTAGTTTAGGTTGTCATCATTTGTCTTGTTACAACAACTTGCACCAGTTGCTCAATTATTTGACAAGTCATTTTTTAATGTTTGTGCTACAAATGATTTCATACTAACCCAAATAAGAATTAGTCCGAATCTACGTACTTTAACAATTACTTGTTGCTACAAGTTGCGCCAGTTGCTCAAGTAGACTGATTATATTAGAGACTTGAGGCTTGGAGCCTATCTCTCATGACTCTTCCATCACAAGCATCTTTTCTGCATTCTGATTAGGCACAAAAAAAGGCTCTCTGAAATGTCTATAACTAATAATTAAGTCTTTGGTTGGTAATTATATTTGCCTTTACTCATAATTTATCACAATGAACCAATTTAGCTGTCTGTACAGACGGTTAGTAATTATACTATTGCAAAAAAGTGAAAATATTCTTCTTGGGGATGCTTTTATTGCAACCATAATGATTGCTAATAAATTTGATTTTTTTTTTTCAAAAAATCGTGCCACCCAAGAGAGGAATAAGTAAAAAAAAAAAATTAAAATTAAAAATAAAACAGATCTATCGATGAGATTAATTGGAGAATTCAACATTCGCGTGTACAAATGGAGCATGTGTTGTGTGCACAATTATTAAAAATATATAAACATATATGTTTATTTATTTTTTAAACAAATTATGACGTCGGTTTATTAAATAACCGGCGTTGTATATTAAATAAAAAGAAATAAAAAACTAATTTTATATACGACTTCAATTTTATTAAAAATCGACAGCATATTATTTTATAATTAAAAGATAAATTCTATATTTATTAACAGTGTCGGGTTTTTTTTAAAAAATAAAAATTGGCATTAAAATTGTTTTTAATTTTTTATTTTATTTAATATTTTAATGGCGATTTTATAAAACCGGTATTATAAGTGTGACATTATATGATATTTTTGTAGGAGTGAACGATCTCAAGAGGATGTGGTTGCAGCTCAAACGCACAAGAGGCAGTATGCTGCAAAAGAATACGGATTTTGCAAATGGTGGCAATCCTGGACGTGACAATTAGTACTGTCAAAGTGGGCCGGCTCGCCTCATTAGGCCTGCCCCACTGCGAGTCTAATTTCTAGCGGGCTTTTACGGGTCGGTCCGTTAGGCCCACGGGCTAGGATTTATGCAAACCTAGCCCGTCCTACGGGCCGACCTGCGAGCTTTTTTTTTTTTTTTTTTTTTTTTACTTTCATGTTAAATTAAGTAAAAAAAAAATATAAAGATGACAAAAAATGACATATCTAATATATATAAACACTGTACTAATTCCTATTTGATATATATAAATAAATTAATTAATGGGTTCTTGGCCCGCGGGTCAGCCCGCGACCCGCGTTGGCTAATCCGCGTGAGTTGCGGGTCAATTTTGGCCCGCCCCGTTAGGCCCGCCAAGGATAAATGCCAATCTTCAATTGGGCCACAAGAGACTGATCTTAAACGTAAGAAACTTGAAGTTTCCTATTTGGATCTTGAGATATGTATCATGGATGAAGACTTCTATTCTGCTGATGGATCAAAAAATTCTTTAGAGGCGGGTCAGACCCGCCTAGATAAAAGAATTTCCTAGCCTGGAACTGTGGTGAGGTTGACAACTCAGCGACACTTTAAAGAAACCCAGGTTGGTTTTTCTTATGGAAACTCTAGTAACAAAAAATAAATTGCAAGCCCTGAAATTTTAGTTGGGCTTTAGTGGCATGCTAGAAGTGGGCTGCTCTAGTCATAGTGTGCAAATTATTTAATATTTACGTACTAAATATTCACAGTTTATTTTTTAAAAATTTACAATTTGTATACTATAAACACACAATATTAACATATATGTAATTGATTATTTTATTTTGTATTCACAAGTTTCTTTCAAATAATGCAGTCAATTCCAATAATAAAAAACACAATTTAATCCTTTTAGAATTTAGTACAATTATGTGTTTTGATTTAAAAGCACAATTTACATTCTGAAAGATCATAATTCCAATACTAAAATATACGGAGTACAATTTAATATCGTTTATGACCAGGGTCTTCCTTGCAAGGTGGACCCTGGTCCATGGTATAATAACTGAGTTAAAGTGAAGGCCTAGTTCTATTTTGGACAGATCAGACTCGTGTCATGATCCAATCTTACACCAAAAATCATATAGATGCCCATGTCCTTATTGAAGGATCAGATTCTACCCAGTGGAAATTCACTGGTTTCTAATCCTAAACGGCACAATAAGAGGGAGTCATGGCATCTCTTGACTGAACTTTCTTCTCAAAGCTCTCTCCCATGGATAATAATGGGAGATTTTAACGACAACAGAAGAGTTAGAAGAGAAAAGGGAAGATCACCCGCATCCTAAATGGGTTATTGAAAGCTTTAACAAAGCAATAGAGGAAAGCGGACTGAAGGAATTTGATATCGAGGGGCATAAATTCACTTGGAGTAGAGGCAGAGGCACACCTAATTAATTGGGTTGAGGAGAAATTAGATAGAATCATAGTCTCAGATTCTTGGCTTAACATATTTGGAAATGCAAAGGGAGAAAATGAAGACACCCCTATTAGTGACCACCTCCCTTTTCTGTTATGGCCAACTCGTCCGAATCGCAAAAGAGTGAGGAGAAGATTCAAGTTTGAGAATTTGTGGCTAATGGAAGGAAATTGGAATGTTAATTGGAACTCTAAAAGGCCGGGGCTGCAAACTCAACACCAAATTGGAAACATGTAGCAAAGCTTTATGGGAATGGGGAAGGAATGTTGGAAGGAATTTTCAGCTGGAAATCGACCAATGTATGCATCAAATGAGGGAAACGCAGAGCCATACGGACGAGAGGCGTATCATTATTCAATCGGATGGTGTTGAATAATGAAAGAAAACCTGACCAAATACCACATATAAAGTCACTCATGACTTGTAACCGGGTCCAGTACACGCCACTAAAGTTGACGCTACTCGCGTAGACCAAACAAGCTTGGGACCATCCCTGAAACAAAAGCTTGGATGCCACCATAAGAACTTAAGAACATACTGGAGAAGAGTTAATTCCATTTATAGTCCCTTTTTATTAAAACATCCTCATTTGGTCATAATATTATTGTGACATGACCCTTTTTAGTCCTCCATCTACAAAATCGTTGAAATATCATTAAATACAAAGACATTTCAATCTTTTTTTATACAAAGTAGGTTGACCCGCTATATTTTTTATGTTTTTTTTTTTTTTTTGAAAACATCCATAATTGAAGACTGAAATGTCTTTGTATTTAACGATATTTAAACTGTTTTGTTGATAAAGGACTAAAAATGGTCACGCCACAATAATACTAGGACTAACAATGGATGTTTTAATAAAAAAAAGGACTTAAAGTGGACTGTCACATATAAATCTTGGATAAAAAATGAAATTAACTCGACTTGAAAATAATCATAATCCAAAATTTTCTGACCTATGCTAGTCCTAATTAGGGATGTCAATTTTAGCACGAAACTGACAGACTAACAAGATAAGTTCCAAAACCAATACGTCTGATGGCTTGAATGGACAACTTGAAAAATTTTAGTGGGCTAGCTTAGCTCGATATTTGTACCCATTTAAGACTATTCTTTGTTTCACAAGGAATGTGAAACAAAATATATAGAGAATTTCTAAGGAAGCTCATATTTAGTAATTTTTATTAAATTTTATAATAAAATTTAACAAATTTTAACAAATTTATTACAAAATAAGTCTGGAAATATATTAATTTTTTTAGTTAGAATTTAGAAATGAGGTTTATATTGATTGAATAAATTTATATTTATCAGTGTAAATGTGTTGGTTTATTAAAATTAAAAACTCTGAATGTTAATTTGAAAATGTTAAAAGGTTTAGTTAAACCCATTCATAAGCCTGAAATTCGATAAAATTAATCCAAACCTGAACGTCACGATTGCCATTCCTAGTCCTAATCATCCTCAAAATAGTACGAGTTAATCCTAATATTGGGATTATTACTAGATTGACTAGAACAACACATTTAGTTTACAAAATGAATTTTGGGTTAATAAGAATGTTATATAGAATGAAATATAACAAATATAACACAATTGTTCACTGAACTAATAGAATTCAAAATTTATGTTCCAAGGTTTTGATTGGTTTGCTTTTAGACTAAACTTATCAATAATATAAAATACACATAATAGTATAAGCTGCCCCTAACATTATCATTAATTTTATTAAATATAAAAATTAATTGCACTTAGAGCTCACATTTAATAATATAAAGTACATCTAGCTTTATCATCAATTGCACCTATTGTGGTTAGAGTTCACCTTTTAAACTTTAATGGTTTAATTTTTTCAATGTGGTTTAAAGGTTCACTCTTTACTAATATTTAGGAATTTAAATTTTATGGTTTAGCTTGAGATTTAGCTTTCTAGTTCTTTTTTTTTTTTTTTTTTTTTTAAATCACTACAAAAAAAAATCGTGAGTTGCGATGGAAACATCACGACGAAACGTAATTCATTGTCGATTCGTGATAGTTTTTGCGACAAAATGTGTTTCAACACGATTTTACGGCGAAAATGGTGACGAAATTCAATTTTGTAGCTATTTTTGGTGCAAATTGAGAAAAAAATTTGAGAAACTTTGGCACCAACATTTTGGTGACGAATTTTGCAACGAAATTAATTTCCGTCACCACAATGGTGACAAAAAAGGCAACGACCGATATTTCCATCTTGACTTTACGACGGAAATGACGCTAAGAATGAATTTTGTTGCGATATCTAGTGTAAAGTGGTAAATACTCCACATAATCTTTGCGCCAATAAATTGACGACGAATGGAGATGACGGAAATTGCGACGATTATTTTTTGTCGCGAAAATAATAGGTTAAGGTGCGTAAATTTATAGTTTAAGGTGTGTATGTTTAAAACTTATGGTGCGTCACTTTCTAGTTTAAGGTGCATCCGTTTAACTCTTAAGGACTAACAATGATTTTAAAAAACACAGTGGCAATTTGGTAATTTTCCATATTGGTCAAACTTAAGGTGCGTAGTTAAGGTACGTGGTTTTCCTTCTTTAGGTCCGTGGTTTCTGTGCTTAAGGTGCGCCAATTCTTCAGTGAGAACTTAAGGTGCGTTGATCTAAAGCTTTAGGTGCGTTGTTTTACTTCTTAAGGTACGTGACTTTCTTTCTTAAGGTACGCGATTTGTGTGTTTAAGGTGCGTCAGTTGTTGAAATTTAAAGTACGTCGGTTTAAAGCTTTAGGTGCATGGTTTTCCTTCTTTAAGTGTGTGCTTTTCTTTTTTAAGGTGCGTCAGTTATAAATTTATAATATTTATGTGCGCCATTTTAAAACTTTATGTGCGTGGTTTGTGTTTTTAAGGTGTTTTGTTTGTGTGTTTAAGGTGCTTGGTTTGTGTACTTACAACACGTTTGGTTCACGGAATGAATTTGAAGGGAATAGGAATACTATTCCATAAGGAATGGAATAGGTAAGGAATAGAATATGAATTGTATTCCAGCGTTTGGTTCGCGGAAGGAATAGACTTGGGAATTATATTCCAGCGTTTGGTTGGTTAAAGGAATAGAAATGGAATATATATTTAAAAGGCATAAATGCGCTTGTACATGAGGTGTGCCATTTTCATGCTTAAGGTTAAGTTGCTTGGTTTTTTCCAGACGCTTATTTAAAAAAGAAAAGGTGTGTTGTGTTGTTGGGGGACCATGTGTTGCCGTTTTTTATGTATTACCACCCGTGATCCTCCGAGTTGCGAAAAGTGACCTGCTGCAATCCTCCCATTAGTTCCTTCCATCTAAGTCGTCAAAAGCGGGAACATTATGGTAATACAATTCTTATTCGTAATGCAATTGTACATTAAAATATGGTAATACAATTCCTAATAAAATATATTCTTCACTATGTTCCTATTTGTAATACAATTCTAGATTAAAATTACTAATCATAGTAATACAGTACATATATTTCTCTGCAATGCAATCTATACTACTTATAAAAACAATATCCTCAACTTTAACTTCCCGTCCAAAACACTCCTATACTACTAAGGTTTGCGTAATATTGTAAAATATGGTAATACAATTTCTATTCTTAATACAATTGTACATTAAAATATGGTAATACAATTTCTAATAAAATATATTCTTTGCTACGCTCCTATTTGTATTACAATTCTAGATTAAAATTACTAATCATAATAATATAATACATATATTTTCCCTGCAATGTAATCTATACTATTAATAAAAAAAATATCCCTAACTTTAACTTCTCGCCCAAAACACTCATATACTATTAAGGTTTGCGTAATATTGTAAAATATGGTAATACAATTACTATTCTTAATAAAATTGTACATTAAAATATAGTAATATAATTCATAATAAAATATATTCTTACCTATGTTCCTATTCATAATACAATTCTAGATTAAAATTACTAATCGTAATAATACAGTACATATATTTTCTTGCAATGCAATATATACTGTTAATAAAAATAATATCTTCAACTTTAACTTACCGCCCAAAAGACTCCTATACTATTAAGGTTTGCGTAATATTGTAAAATATGGTAATACAATTTCTATTCTTAATACAATTATACATTAAAATATAGTAATACAATTCCTAATAAAATAAAATGTATTCTTCCCTACGTTTCTATTGGGATTTGATTTGCACCCCTGCGCGCGAGAATGTAGGGGTGTAAACGAGTCGAGCCGAGCTCGAACTTGGGGTGGCTCGAGCTCGAGCTCGATTAGATCAGGGCAGCTCGAGTTCGGCTCGAGCTCGATCGAGCTCAAAAAATTAAGCTCGAGCTCGGCTCGCCAAATTTTTGAGTGGCTCGAGCTCGGCTCGATTGGCTCGAGTGTTCGAACTCGAGCTCGAGCCAAAGATCGACTCGACATAGCTCGAATTGAGCTCGAGTTTGGGTTCGATTGCTCGAATTTTAAGCTCGAGTTTGATTGCTCAAATTTTAAGCTCGAGTTCGAGCTTGAATTTGACCAATTTAACTTCATTCTTCAATATCTAATAAAAACATACATAAATAAATAATAAAACTTAAAAAAAAATTCACAAGTCCAAACTTCAAAAGTTCAAAGCACTCAATACAAGTTAACATCACATCAACTACAAATCTATTCGCGAACGGCTCGGCTCATTTACACCCCTACGCGAGAGAGAGCCTCTATGTCATACAATTCAATAAGCCTTAAAAAGACTCTTGTAAAAGTAGTTGTGCAAACCAACTTCACAAACCAATGTGGGACAAAAGCTATTTGAAAGCTTTTTTTTCTCCATTTTTCTAACTCAAATGGGTCAACTTTGAGAACCAATTTTTCATTCACCCATTATTCTTTTTGAGCGTACAATATATCACCATCTTTTTGTCTAACTACTAAGAATCCGAATCCACTTTGACCTAACCCAAATCAAAAGTAGACCCCACATATATTTGTACCACAATATAGCCACTAAAATGTCATTTTATGCTATTTTTTCAAACAATTATTTGTCCATAGAATATCAACGCTCTACGGTCAACCAACAATCACTCAATTGATTATCCCATTACTCCTAGGTGAATTTTTATCTAATATAATTATACTTACTGAATATCAAAATATAAGTGTACCTTAAGATCTTGCAATAACTAACCGACAAGTAATAAAATTAATGATATATAATGCAATGCAAATTATCTACATATTGCATTTATACACTTATTTTAGAACACTAAATTTTTGTGATATTTGTTACATGCAAGGAAGACTCATACTATAGTTTATTTGTCGATTCTTATATGTTATAAATCATAATATCATAAGAAACGGATACTTTGATGAAATATGAAGCATGAGTAGTTTGTCAATCAACGGTTATGGACATCGCATTTCAACAGTTTGGACGCGCATCATTCCAAAAAGCCATACACTCCATTTGGTAATCTGGAGTGAAGTTTGGATTAATAGTTTAGATATATGATTCATACATTCTGATATATTTTCCATATATATGAGTTAGAATAGAAATTGATTCCTATAACTGAGTTACTAGAGAACGAGCATATTTGCACAATTTATAAAAACACTAAACAAGATCTATAAAATCTCTAAAATTACAGCACCGCATGCGTACATCTACACATTAGCTATTAATTAAGCAATTATTTCCTATAATTCAAACAAGGATAATATCAGAAAACATAATCGGTCCAAAACATATCTTCAATTGCACTATATAATATTTGATCTTATAGTTTATATAATTATATATCGATCCAAATATTCTTAATATATTATAACAAATTCATTCCATGCATTGCACGGGTGAAAATACTAGTAATAATAACAATAATAATCGTCATCATCATTTTGACAAGGAATTCAACAATCAGTTATTTCAGTTGTATTTTGTATACTATCAAATAATGTAGTTTAAATATTAAAAAGAGTTTATTACCAAAATAGTCCCTTGACTATTACGAAATTATCAATTTGGTCCTCAACAATTTTTCGTGACCAATTAAGTCCCTCGACTTTAAAAAATTTAACCAATTTGGTCCTCCGTTTATTTTTCTGTTAAACATCCGTTAAATCGGGACCAAACTGGTAATTTTTCTATAGTCAAGGGACCAAATTGGTAATTAATTTTCACTGAAATGGTCCCTTGACTATAGCAAAATTACCAATTTGGTCCTGATTTAACGGATGGACTATAGCAAAATTACCAATTTGGTCCTGATTTAACGGATGTTTAACGGCACAATAAACGGAGGACCAAATTTTTAACGGATGTTTAACGGCACAATAAACGGAGGACCAAATTAGTTAAAATTTTCAAAGTCGAGGGACTTAATTGTGTACGACAAATTGTCGAGGACCAAATTGGTAATTTCGCAATAGTCGAGGGACCATTTCAATAATAAACTCTATTAAAAATGTACATTGTATTAAGGGAAAATGCATTATTTGAGTAATAAAATTATATTATTTTATATAATTACATTCAATACACAAATAATGTACTTTTAATATATTAAATGTACTTATTTTTATGTTTCACATAATAATTGCCGAAATTTATAAACAATAAATGGTTTGAAAACTGATAAAAACGAACACCGAAATGGAACGTCTAAAGTGTGTAATTTATTTCAGTCACAAGCAAATTCATACTGCCAAGAGCCCAAGACAAGTATGCAGTACATCGAAGAAAAACGATAAATAACCTTCACTCCTTAATTGACTACGATACCAAAATACCATATGAAAGTCATGCGAAAGTAATCACAAACTGGAAATTCAAAAATAATCTCCCAATTCAACAATATGAAATCACTAACACACACTTAGCTTAAATTGGCTTTCAACATGATTGCACGCCACTCATGATTGGGAATTCATCGAACCACATGTCTGAGGCAATCAAGCTCAATCCACTGAAAATATAATAATAATAATAATAATAATAATAATAATAATAATAATAATAATAATAATTGAAAGAAATATTAAAAGAACAAGTTTTAAAGACTTTGACTGACCTCTCAATTCTGATCCACACATTCTTTACATCAAGAGAAACAAACGCATCAACTCTAATTCTTTTATTTCAAGAAAGCAATTGACATAGCTGACCGAATTGAACAATTAATCATCATCACAAACCTGAACAAAAATGTACAACTAAATTAAAATATAATCAAATAATATATTTAAAATAATCTAATTTAATATCTAATATTTTTCTGAAACTTAAAATGAAAAGTAAAAACATTAAATTAATTGGTTTATATATAAGAAACTAACTTCAAGACCTTGCTTGAGAACCACAAGCGCCTTGAGCCAAAGTAAAAGATTATGTTATATATAATCTTTATGTGTAAGATATTTGCTAAATGATATATAATATGCTTACTATTTCTTGTGACGGAGTAGAGGTGCTGGGGTGGTCGAATCCACTGGTGTTGACATTTTCCTCCCTGTTTGATTGCTTATGTACCTACAGGAATAATATATTTAAAAACAATTCAAACTCTTCTTCTTGCCGGAGTATTACTTCAAGGACCATAAATAGATAAACTAATTAACATAAATTGTTCATAATTGAACAAATCAAACCCAAACGGCTAATAGGTGTTTCTCACTGAAAGTCGAACTTGAAACCTTGTGGTAATCAAATCAAACACTATACCAACTTTAAAACAATTTCTTTTTAATATTACAAAAACACACGTAGTCGACTAACTTTATCTTGAAGATCTATTTAATATAACCCAATCCAATATCTAATATTTTTGTGGACTTTATGTTGAAAAGAAAATTGTTTAAATATAAGAATCGATACAGTTATTTAATTTCCTTACCATATGATTTCTTATGTACCTGTAGGAGGTAAAATATTGCATGGACCATGCTGTGTGGACCAAAAATAAAAAGTACATCGTTTTTGTACTGAATGTACATTATTTTTGTACTGAAAGTACATTATTTGATAGTATATATCAAATAATGTACCTTCAGTACAAAAATAATATACTCTAAAATAATGTACTTTATGTACAAAAATAATATACTTTTAGTATATTAAAAATGTACTTTTTATTTATGGTCCACATAACTGTGTGGACCATGGTTCATGAAATAATGATTGCCTGTAGGAATAATATATTGAAGAAATTTTTTCTAAATTCTTCTCCTATCATTCATTTAAATCAAAGGGTCTTTTGAAAAGAAAACAAAAACAAACTTTCTAGTAATTCACAATTCTTTTTTGCTACATAATTAACCTATTTTGCACCTGTGGGTATAACTGTAACTCTCCCAAATGAAATGTCATATGTTCAAACCCCATAAACAGATACTAAAAAACATATTTTGCACCCTCTGACATATATATCGCTTATTTTATCAAACAATATCAGGTTATGTTGTATGGTTAAAAAAGCCAAGACAAAATACTTACAATTTCTTGTGATGAAGTAGAGGTGCTGGGTTGGTCGAATCTACTGGTGTTGACATTTTCATCCCCATATGCTTGGGTAGCTTGGTTATTTACCTATACAGGATTAATAGAAATTCAATTTCTTCTTCTATCGCTTCAATTAAATCAAAAGTTTTTTTTAAAAAAATATTGAGCAAACTTTCTAGTAATTCACGAGTCATTATCTACTAAATAATTAACATGCTTTGAAACTTCTGTTGGCGTATCTTTCACTCATTCTCTCAAATAATCTCACCATCAAAACATAAATTCAATAGAACTTACAACGTTATAAAATTTTTCTAAACATACAAAAACTTAAAGACAATTTTACTCTCTGAAAAATACATCTATCCATATAGTAACTTTGCTCTCTAAAAATAGTTTAAATGGCAATATTCTGTGTTTGTAATATCTTCTCTTCTAGCTACCCTTTTTTTGTAATTTTTTTGGTTGTATGAGTAAAAATTTATGAAATTTTAGCATAGCTTACAATTTCACGTTGTATGGGAATTTAAAAATAATATGAAATTGATCTTTACTGTATAATTTTTGAAAAAAAAAAGAAGAAAAAAACTTAAAAGTTCCAAAAAATATAAATATAATAAAATTAATGTTATAAATTTTCAAAACATGCAAAAAGTTAGAGACAATTTCATCCAATAGAAGAGGCTGTGACAATATGCTTACAATTTCTTGTGACTGAATAGAGGTGCTGGAGTGGTGGAATCCTCTCGTGTTGACATGTTCATTCCCATATGCTTGGTTATGTACCTGTTGAAGATTCATATAAATTCATATTCTTCTTCTATCACTTCAATTAAATCAAAAGGTTTGCTTTTTATAAATAAAAAATAGTAAACAAACTTTATAGTAATTCACGATACTAAATGGTTAACCTGCTTTGCAACCATTGCTGCCATATCTTTCACTCGTTCATTCAAATAATTTCACCATCAAAACATAAATTAGATCTAATCGAATTTACAATTAATGTTTTCTTTTTTCTTGTAAAAGTACAAATTAAATTTATGAAGATTTAGCACAACTTACAATTTCACTTTGTATGGGAATTTATAAAGAATATGAAATTGATATTTACTGCATAGTTTTGAAAAAAAAAAAAAAACTTAGAAGTTCCAAAAAAAGATTATAAAAGTGAAAAAAATGGAAGTTGGACACTTACTGTTGCTTGTGACGGAAGAGGAGTGATGAAGAGGTTGAATCCATTGATTTTGACATTTGTTTTGCCATGCCTTTTCTCACAAATCTCTCTTGCAAAATCAGACACCTTCACCTCAAACAGTTCCATCACTTTAAGGCTGTCCATGTTAGCAAAATCCTGTGGAATATTTTGTAGGAAAATACAATTCCTGATAACCAGGCTTTCAAGAACTGGAAAGCTTTTCTTTGAGTCCACAGCTGTCCATGTTTTGAGGTTCATCTTACCAATGCGCAAATACTGAAGCCCTTTGAAAATAACATCACTGCTTAGATCCCAATGTTCTCCTGAGAATGCATTGTCATCCAACTTGAGCACTTTGAGTTTCTCCAACAATCCCAATACAATCATGTCATTCCATTGAAACAATGTACCAGACAAGGTCAACTTTCTTAATCTTCTTGGAAACTTATCGGACATTGTGACCTTCAACTCTACTTTCTCAGAGTTGCCATGAAGCTTCAAGTTTTTGAGGCATTTTAGCATTTGAAGATTGTTGAACAAGCAAACATTTTGCTTTTCCTCGAGAAGTTTGGATAAATCGCCGCAAACACCTAATTTTTGGAGTTTGGGGGTCTTGTTGAAGATCTCGTTTGTGCAACTTCTTGGTGATATTGTAGAAAGTGTGTGGATATCTGTTTGTTTATCGCTATAAATGCTTCTTTTGGGAGGAGAGGGTAATTGCGTAGAGGTGTTGGTGTGCACATGCCTTAGCTTTTTCATGTTCCATATGCCTCCATTAATTTCTAGTGCCCTTTCTGTGGTTTTGATCACTAGATTCTCCAAATGTGAAAAATATTTGAATGACTCGGGGATGGAACTGATATCAGCTGTGATTGCAAGATATTTGATACCTCTGTATTTAGAAAAAAGCTCATTTGGCAGTGAGCTAAATTTGAGGGATTCAATATTCAACACTTCAAGATATTGAAAGGTTTTTAGGATGATTTCCAACTGCTTTGGCTTCGAATGAATCTCACTCTTTTGCGAGGATGACAGCAACAAAGATTTAACAAATTTACTATTTTGATATGAACCCATCCTTTTGTTGAAGAGATTGGAGAATGAATCAGATGGATTATTGCTTTCTACATCAAATATGTTCATAGTGTAATACGAACAAAGACGGTTCAAACGAATTCTTGCATTTAATCTTTGCCCCTCATCCATTACATGGAATAACTGTGTCTTTTCAGCTTCACTTCTGCAGAACTCATGTAATGTGTCATGAATGCAACATGTTTTGATTTGACCATCTGCACTTCTTTTCTTTACCATCACAAGATTTCTATTAACAAGAACATTCAAATAGTTTAAAGCTTCAACTTCTTTGTTCAAAGGGCCCCACTCATCTTCTGGAAAGAATCCTTCAGCAATCCACAAACAAATTAACTTCCAAGCAACAATCTCATGTCCCTTGGGAAAACATGCAAAATATAAGAAGCAATTTTTCAACTCCTGATCAGGCAAATTATTGTAGCTCAACTTTACTAGCTCATGGTAGCTTTGGTCTTCTCCGTTAATTTCTAGAAGCGGATTATCTGCCACTCGTTGCCAACTAGCAGAAGTTATACAATTGCGTAGGATACCAACTGCCAGTACTAGAGCGTGTAGTATTCCATTGCACTTTTTTGCTATTTTTATCCCAAGCTCTTCAATTAATGTGTCACACCATCCCTCTGAACCAAAAACATTATCTTTTATTAGCAACCAACCATCTTTATTGCTCAACTTTCCTAAACTATGAGATTTCCAGGTAGAATCAACTACATTGCTGCTCCAGGTGGTTACCAGGACTCTACTCCCTTTCAAATTTGTAGGGAATGCAACTTTTAAAGAATCCCAATCTTCTTTTTCCCACACATCATCCACTACAATGAGATATCTTTCATCCTTTAATAATCCCTTTACTTTATCTTCCAACTCATCTTCTAACTTCATGCTAAAGTCTTCTGTTTGCTTGGAAATTTGATGTAGAATGTCAATGAATTTTTGCTTTCTATGAAAGTCTCGTGAAACATGAACCCAAACGCAATGTGTGAAACATTCGCGGATTTCCAGGTCTTCAAAAAGCTTTAAGGCAAATGTAGTTTTTCCTGTTCCAGCATTCCCCACAATTGGGATGACAAAAAAATCTTTGGATGCTTCCATTAATCGAGTTTTTATGACTTTCAAATCATCAATAAAGCCCACTATCTTATTTTCACGTAACACTGCGCAAACCTGAAAAATCATGAATTCGAATCACTTCCTAATCATTAGTACAATTCAAGAAATATAAGTAACTAATTTTTACTGAAACAATGGGATTGAAATTAAAAAGCCCTTAACAATAGCTTGTTTACACGCGGTAAATTCATGTTCAAATAATCTTCCCTCCCCCTTCAATTCAGATATATCAACAAATTTTATAAAGATATATACATATGCATACTTTCCTTAAAAATCAAATTTATAATTTTTCCGCAAGATTAACAATACGGATTATTTGTTTTAACACACATATAATTAGAAAATTTCTTGACTTTATCAGTGTTAGACTCAGTAATAGCTGTTAGAGTCCATGCCTATTATTTAGCCTATTGTGTAGAATGTTAGCATAGAGTTATTATCGGTAAACCAATCTCTGAGTTGTTCAATGTTAATCAATCTCTCATTTGGTATCAGATTAGCGTTAGGTTTTCCCTTTTCTCTCCTCAATCATCGATAGCTGCCAACGATTCTGAACGAACTGTGTCCGTTGCTGCCGTTGTACTGGCGCTAGCCACCACCACCCCAAATCCACTCACCTCCGCTCATCATTTTGTGTTGATCAAGCCTATTATTTAGCCTATTGTGTAGAATGTTAGCGTAGAGTTATTATCTGTAAACCAATCTTTGAGTTGTTCAATTTTAATCAATCTCTCATTATCAGTGTACTATGGCGATCCTAGTTTGAGACATAAGTCTAGATATGGTAATTGGTAAATTAAATAGACTTATAAAGAATTTTAAAACATGTTCTCAAGAATTTTTTTTTAGGTAGACTAACAGAGATTAATCTCTTAACATAAAATTTTACGACTATGTTGAAGTCTTCACTAAATTGTCAAAATACTTTAGAAATTTGTAGTGGGAATTTATATTAGCACGTACACTTAGAGTAATTTTGATGCACAAAAAAAACCTTTTAAGAAAGAATAGAAGTATGAATGTAGAGTAAGAGAGATATTTATAATGGTTCGATGATGATGGTGTAATTCCTTAGTAGCAATTTTCTAAAATCGTTTGTAGCAATTTTCTAAATTTCATTTTTTTTTTAAATGTTGAATTTGAGTTCAATACAAAATATATTCTCAGGGTAAATTTGACGAATGGCTACTTGCATGCAGATTTACTTAGCAACTCTACGCAATCGAATGTAGTATGTGATACAACATGGACCCATTAGAATATGCAAAATGAATACTGCTCCACCATCCACAAACCTAGATGTTCCTCGTCCATATTATGTAGACAAACTATTGGACAGCAAAGATTAGTTAGGGGCAATCTTGTAAATATCCTTGCTTTGTAATCTGTTACAACCGTCACCCTCTCCCCTTTATATTACTTTGTACACACGTGTTGAAGCATAATGAAGATAACCGCCATTTCCACCAATCAGCTTGCTCTCTTCACATTACTATCCTCTCCGCATCATGGTATCAGAGCCGCGACCGGGAAGCTACGCAGCTGCCGTCGCTGGCAACGCAGAGTCTAGCCGGAGAACTCCTCCAGTCGAGCGCTCTCCTGCTCAGGAATCTCCGATCGAACGTTCTCCAGCTCACATTCGAAATCTGCAGAGGAATTTGGGATCTCCGCAGAGGAACTTGTCGTCTCAAAGGAACAATAGCGACGACATTGAGAATCCGCTGTTCTTGAATAGCAATGAAAATGCGAACGCCATTCTTGTGTCACCTTCGCTCACAGGCAGTGCGAACTACGCCAGTTGGAGCATCTCCATGCAAGTCGCACTGGAGGTGAAGAACAAGTGGACGATCGTCGACGGAAGTACGGTTGCGCCGGACAGCTTGAGCAGACAGTTTGCCGCATGGAGACGGTGCAACCTTATGATCTGTGCTTGGATTGTGAAATCTGTCCACTCGTCGATCGCGCAGAGCATCATGTACATACACAATGCCAGAGATATGTGGAATGATTTGAAGAAGAGGTTCGCTCAACAAGACGCTCACCGGATTTCTGCCTTGCAGACTGAAATCTATGCCCTAAGGCAAGGTAATCTCTCGGTGAATGATTATTTCACTAAATGTAAAATTCTTTGGGAACAGATGAATGATCTCAGGCCATTGCCAATATGCAAGTGCGATCCTCGCTGTTCTTGCGATCTTATTGATGAAATAAAGACCGAACGAGAGATCGATCGAGTGATCAGGTTCCTTCAAGGGTTGAATGAAGATTATAACTCACTGAAGAACGGGGTTCTAGTTCTTGATCCTCTGCCAGATATGCACAAAGTTTTTGTGATGGCAGAAAAATATGAGAGGCAATTGAATTTTGCTAATCTGAATCTCAATAGCCTGGACCTCAGTCATGCCAACTCTGTTCAAGCAACACAGCCGGACACAGATGACATTGTGGTAGCCTTCACTCAGTTCAAAAATAATAGAAAGAATAACTACACTGGTGGTGGAAACAAGAGTGCGAAATGCACATACTGTGGCATGACGGGGCACACGATCGAGAAATGCTACAAGAAGCATGGTTTCCCTCCCGGTTGGGTACCCGGCTACAAATCAAAAGGGAAGCAAACCTTGATAGCTTCCTCCTCTGGCAGTAATCACACTAATGAGCAGCTCCAAAAGCTCATAACGCTACTGCAAGCTCAGATGGGAAAAACTCAGTCTCCCACTACTGCTGCTGTTACCCTCATGCCAAACTTTGACAAGGATTCATCCATAACTGAATGCAAGTTTTCTACTGTTAACTCTATATCTCTGCATTCATCCATTTGCATCCTAGATTCTGGGGCTACGGATCATATAGCATGCTCACTAGATGCTTTTGAAAGTTATAAATCTGTGATGAATACAGTTGTTAATCTGCCGGATGGGAAACAAGCAGTAGTCAAGCATATTGGTGATATAAAATTGAATAACAGTTTGTCTTTGAGGAATGTATTGCATATACCATCTTTCCAGTTCAACATCATATCTGTTAGTAAGCTGCTTCAAAATTCAACCTCATATATGCTAACGTTTACCTCTGATCATTGCCTTCTTCGGGAGAATCATGGGAAGACGACTGGTTTTGCTAAAGAAAAAGGGGGTTTATACTTGCTGCTTGAAACACCAGAAGTTCATATTGATAGAACTAAACAGTTTGTTATGACTTGTAATGCTGAAACTTGGCACCAACGGTTAGGGCATTACCCCATGAATAAAATGCATCTTGTTACTGATATTCATGTTAATTCTAAGCCCACAGCTTGTGATGTATGCCACTTTGCAAAACATAAAAGATCTCCTTTCACTTTGAGTACTACTCTGACTAATACTTGCTTTGAAATAATTCATGTTGATGTTTGGGGTCCCTTCTTGGTTCAGTCTCTTGGGGGAGAACGATATTTCTTAACAATAGTTGATGACTACTCACGTTACACATGGATTCATTTGATGAGAAACAAATCTGAGGTGCAGGGGTTAATGAAAATGTTCCAGAAAATGGTTCAGAATCAGTTTGGTTTATCTATCAAGACTATTCGGAGTGACAATGGATTAGAGTTCAACATGAGGGAATTCTTTATTGATAATGGGATAATTCATCAGAAAACTTGTGTCAATACCCCTCAACAAAATGCTATCGCAGAACGTAAACATCAACACATTCTAAATGTAGCTCGAGCCCTACGTTTTCAAGCCAATCTACCCTTAGAGTTTTGGGGACATTGTATCTTACATGCAGCTTTCATTATTAATCGCCTTCCATCTCCAGTAACGCAATGGTTAACTCCTTATAGAAGATTGTATGGGAAAGAGGCAGACTTGAACAATCTAAGGGTGTTTGGGTGCTTGAGTTTTGCTTCCACTTTGTCACAGTCTAGACACAAGATAGCCTCACGAAGCAGAAAATGTATCCTTATTGGTATCCCTGCAAATGTAAAAGGATATCTTTTATATGATATGCATGATGGTTCAACATTTATCTCAAGTGATGTGGTGTTTTATGAAGGTCAATTCCCATTTGATGAACAGAGACAGAACACAGCTGAGCCCACTCCAACATCACATGGCCCGTGTCTACCTCTCATTCCTATAACTGGACATGAAGATGTTGATTTTCAGGTTCCTTCTGTTACTCCAATTCAGCCGAGAGATAATCCAGTGGACAATAGTGATCACTCAATTAATGGCAGCCCTCAGCAAGTACACACACAAGCTGACAGTACTGATAATGGCAATACTGCCAGCAACAATGCAAGTTTTGAACTACTGGACACTTCCATTCCTCAACCTACTGTCAACAGCCCATTATCTACTAATCACTCAAGAGAACCTGCCCCTGCTCCTGTTCGTATTACTGATGTGAGACAAAACACATCTGATTCTCCCTCACAACCTCGAAGGTCCACTAGACAAAGACAGGTATCAACTCGGCTCCAAGATTTTTATTGTGATTCCATTATTCGGAATAGAACCACCCCTCATAATCTCTCCAAGTTTATATCATATGATACACTCGAGCTTCCACACAAAGTGTTCTCTATAGCTGTGACATAAATCAGTGAGCCAAAGACATATAATCAAGCTGTCAAGCATGATTGTTGGCAGAAGGCCATGGCTGCAGAACTCGAAGCCCTCCAGCACAACAAAACTTGGGAATTAACCAATCTCCCTCCCGGAAAAATTCCCATTAGATGCAAATGGGTTTACAAAACCAAGTTGAAAGCCGATGGCACAGTAGAAAGACATAAGGCACGTCTCGTGGCAAAAGGATACACACAGCAACTTGGTGTAGACTACCTCGAGACATTCTCTCCAGTAGCGAGAATCACCACTATACGTACCTTCTTGGCAGTGGCCACTTCAAGAGCATGGCACATACATCAAATGGATATCAATAACGCCTTCCTCCATGGCGATCTCGACGAAGAAGTCTATATGGTTTTACCACCGGGATTTCAGAGTGAAAAACCCAACCAAGTATGTCGATTGATGAGGTCTTTATATGGTCTCAAACAAGCGAGCAGGCAATGGAACGCAAAACTCAGCACCGCTTTATCTCAGAATGGTTTCAAACAATCCACATCGGATCCATCTCTGTTCACAAAAGGAAGGGATGACAGCTTCATTGCCCTACTTGTATATGTTGACGATATTCTGGTGACAAGTGCCAACCTAAATCTGATTCAAGAATTGAAACTATTTCTGGACAGCACATTCAAGATCAAAGATTTAGGTACCATTGGTTATTTTCTGGGCATTGAAGCACGATCAACAGAAAGAGGGCTCAATCTATGTCAACGGAAATATGCGTTGGAAATTCTCGATGAGGCAGGTTTTTTTGGGCTGTAAACCTGCCAGCACACCCATGGCTCACAACTTAAAACTCACCACTGATGGTACCCCCCTTGCAGATGCCAGTTGCTATAGAAGATTGATAGGCAAGTTGTTATATCTCACGGCTACAAGGCCGGACATATCCTATGCCATTCAACAACTAAGTCAATTTGTAGATGCCCCAACGGATCACCACTTAACAGCAGCACACAGAATATTACGATACATCAAAAGCTTACCCGGGCAAGGCATTTTCTATCCTGTCAACAAAGACTTGCAACTCAAAGTCTTCTCAGATTCGGACTGGGCTGCCTGTAGTGAAACAAGAAGATCTATAACAGGCTACTGTGTGTTTCTAGGCTCAGCTCTAATATCCTGGAGGTACAAAAAGCAAGCAACGGTATCACGCTCGTCATCCGAAGCCGAGTACCGAGCTTTAGCTGCCACAGTCTGCGAAATTCAATGGATTAACTACCTCCATCAGGACCTGCAAGTGGATACAAACAAACCAGCAACTCTATTCTGTGATAGCAAATCCGCCGTGGCTATAGCTGAAAATCACGTGTTTCATGAGCGTACCAAACACATTGATATTGATTGCCACATTGTCAAGGAGAAGCTGAACAAAGGGTTGATCAAGCTACTTTCAGTATCATCCTCTAACCAAGTAGCAGACGGTTTCACAAAGCCTCTCCCCGTCTCTCTGTTTCAGCAATTCCGGTCTAAGCTTGGCATACAAGACTTGCATGCTCCAGCTTACGGGGGGGGGGGGGGGG
>NC_044930.1:8917865-8986289 GCF_003576645.1 Ipomoea triloba
GTATTGGACAACAAAGATTAGTTAGGGGCAATCTTGTAAATATCCTTGCTTTGTAATCTGTTACAACCGTCACCCTCTCCCCTTTATATTACTTTGTACACACGTGTTGAAGCATAATGAAGATAACCACCATTTCCACCAATCACCTTGCTCTCTTCACATTACTATCCTCTCCGCATCACAAACCAATCGCAAAATGGATTAAGGAGGATCATATTCTCAAGGATCTCGGTGATTAAGCTCTAGATCACATAATGCAAACGTTGAGCAATGTTCTAATCCTCTTGGCTGGGAAATAATCTGATTACACCCTTTCTCGTGGTCCTACCCATCTTTCTAGGGTTGGCAATATTATTTCTTTTGAAAGTACTAGCGGTAAATTATTTTGCGGTGAACCAATTCACTTGGCCATGAGGTCTGCAATGAGGCAAATTATTGTGTGGACTATGAATATAAAGTACATTATTTTTATACTGAATGTACATTATTTTTATACTAAAGGTACATTATTTTATAGTACTATAAAATAATGTACTTTCAGTACAAAAATAATGTACCCTAAAATAATGCACTTTATGTACAAAAAATAATGTACTTTTAGTATATTAAAAATGTACTTTTTATTTATGGTCCACACAACTATGTGGACCATGATCTATGCAATAATGATTGCTGCAATGAGGTACCCAAATCTTACACTGGCCATTCTCGATAAATCTGGTCTACCGAGTACTCTTGTTTTTGGAAGACTTCCGATCCATCTCTTTTGTTGGCGTCCTTGGTTATTTGAATGGGCTTTCTTTTGATATTTCTTGGGGGCCTTGGCACCATTCTTATAACCTAGTCCATGCTTGTTAGATTGACTTCCATACTCAACTTTCGTTGTTATATGGAAATGTACCACATCATTTGACGATTAGGAATTAGATTACCTAATGAATACCGATCTATTGACTTATGATGTTAGAAAAGGTGAGGAACCAAAATAAAGTCTAGATTTATCGCCTGAAGGCCTATTTATGGCTAGTGATGCCTCCATTGACTTAGAGATAGTGACATATGATATCTCTAATTTCATATTCACTCCTTATTTTAGTTGTTTTTGGTGTATTTTGTCTATAGCTTAGTGGAAATTGAGACCCGTGTGTGTGTTATATGTTCATAGCTTTAATTTGTCCACAACGAGTAGCAAAGGAAGCATTTTGGAGATTAATTGATCAATTTTGGAAGCTAAGGAACTTGCCTAAGGAAGGAAAGGAGCAGCGGAATACGAAAGGAAACAAAAACCAAAGGAGAAGACCCCACACGGCCGTGTGAGTGGCCATGAGTCCACTGAAGCCGAGATCTGTTCCGCGACCACCTCACGGCCACCCTCATGGCCGTGAAGCAGGCCATGAGGCATGTGCTGAGTTGTATTTATTTCGCGATTTTCTGCAATTTTGGGGATCCCAAACTCTAGTTTTGTCTTGGTTTAATTTTCCTCTTCTCTTTAGATTTTCCTACCATAGTTCGTTTAACCTAGTTTTACATACATTACTTTAATTTCAAGCTTGGATTGCGGATTGGAGTTGGATTTCTTCTTTAATAGTAAAGATTTCATTTTCCCTTATTTACTTTCTACTTAGTTTTCTTGCAATGTTTATGGTTATTCATTATAGCTTTGCTTTGTTTACTATTATGATGCGTGAGTAGTTAGCTTTTGGGTTTGGATTAGGGTCCTATTGCTATTCTTGATGCTAGGGTTGTGATTATTGCATAAAGGGGGTGAATTGTTTCCCTAGGGTTTTATGTTTGAATTGAATTATTAGTTCTCCTTGTTAGTTATTGATGGCCAGCAATTGTTAACTTGTTTTGGAGAAGCTTTTATTGCAACGAAAGTTGGATGAAAGACTCAAGCCTAATCAATATAAAACCCAATTTTCTTACTATGAAAATATGGGTAATTTGGGGGCTTATAATCCTTTTGTGTTTCAAGGGTTAGGATTGATGCATTACGAAAGTGGGGCAATCCTACTCTAATTTTTGTTTATTGATTACGATAGTAGCTTGAACTTGAATTATTATGTGCATTGCCATAATTCCCTTGGTGAATTTTTTTCCCTTGATTCAGAGATTGTTAGTGCATCACGATAACAATACCCCTAATCTGGACTCATTCTTTTATCTTACAATTAATCCCTATTTAATTTTCATTCCTTTATTTCCATTCCTTAATCTTAATTTGCTTGGATTCTAGTGAATTCCAAAACCTTAGTGTCTATAATTTTACATATCATACAAGTACGTGTCGTAGCCCCAATCCTCAGTGGAACGACATTTTCACCCTCTTTTTACTATCACCATTTTACTCATCAACATACATGTCTCTAAGATCTCTTAGCTTTTCTTCTCTTATTTCTCTTGATTTACACTCTTCTTGTAGCGTTTTATTTTTTGACTTAAGGTTTTCCAATTTTTCACTTTGACTATTAAGGTGTTTAATTTCCTCAATCAAGTGAAGATTATAACTCTTAAGATGGAAGTTTTTCGCCTTAAGAAGTTTGTATTCTTTTTGGATATCTTTGGATTTACTCAACATTTGTAAAAATGTATCATGGTGATTCCTAAAGGATGCACCTAAAATTTTTTGACTTCAAGAAGTAGACTTTTACCTCTTCATCTTGCTGGTCATTGGCCATTAGACATTCAGAGTTGATTTATTTAGTTCGGTTGATCTCATAATGGCAACTAATAGACGTGCTAGTCTTCGGGTTTGTTGATGAGCAAGATGCTTCACTATTAACCTCACCAAGCAAGCAGATGAGATCTTCATCTTCTGAATATGATGAGGTGCTAGAGCTTGATGAGTCACTATTGTGTGAGCTCTTAGTTGCTAGTTTCTTGATCACCATTGTTTTGTTCACTCTCTTATAAGCACCCAAGATAACTAGGAATTAGGGTCTAAATTGGGGTGAATTAATAGTGATTAGTATCCTTTTGTGACTAACTTATGGCATTTTATGCTCTAATGCGTAAATCTCGTGCAAAGCTATCTCTTTGGTGTTTTAGAATGTTCTTACAGGTCCCGAGAGCCATTGGGCAAAACATAAGGACATAACGAGTATTTGGAAGCAAAGAAGAAGTCCCGGGACGGGCCGGGAGACCACCCCACACGTGGAACCGGTGTGGATCATTTTCAGTACTGATCCACGCCGGGGCTCCACGTGTGGAACCGGCGTGGATCAATTCCAGTACCTATCCACGTCGGCACTCCATGCGTGGACAAAAGGGCGGAAAGGAAAATTAAAAGGGAAATTTTGGGAAGGCTATTTAAAGGATCTAGTTAGAAATTAGAAGGAGGTTGGATTATTTTCAGATTTACATTTTCTTAGATTAGTATCTTAGTTGAGAGCATTTTAGAGAGAGAAAGATCTAGATTCCAATTGTTGAAGGATTGAAGAACAATGATGATTTGAAGATTGTAATTCATGTTTACTAGGTGAATTATACCATTAATCTAGCTTTTGTTTCATTTCTAATTGTAATTTACATTTCTCTATTTTGAATTAGGTTTTGTGATTTTGAATTCATGAACATGAGTAGCTAATTTCCTTTAGGGATTGAATTGTGTGATGTTATACTTGCCTAGTGTGGATCCTAAATTCTAATTGTGGAAATTGATTCATTCTATGTTGGAGATCTATTCTTGCTCTTTGATTGTTGATTTAGTTTGATTCTAAGTTGATTTGGCCAATCTCTTGGAATATTGAAGCCTTAAGCTAGTCATGACTATTTATTAGTGTTAAAGACAAGCTTTTGCAATTATAGAATCCTATAGAGATCTAAAAGTAGATTAGTAGGAAGGTGTGAAGCCTAAGTGTTTGATAAATTGCCTCTAAAGCTTTTTGGTTACTTCACAAGTATTCCTAAGCTAGAGAGCCTTAGTACACTATTTGTGGAAAAGGATTGTGAAATCATACCCTTGAATAGCCAATATAGTTGAATCAATATTCCCTTGCTCAAGTCACACCATGAGGCATCACAACTAGCATAATTCATTCCCTTGCTTATTACAATTGTTATTTTTCCATTGTTTACTTCAATTGATCATACTCTCCATCAACAAATGTTTACTCTATGCACCTTGACAACCTCGTATGTTCCATTATGCATTCGCTTGAATAGAAGCTAAGCAATCTTCCGCATTACCTCCTTCGAGACCGACACTCAGGGAGTCTTGACTCTTCGTTTTAACTTTTAAATCTAACCGTTTCATCCCACCTAAAACTACTCTTTCACGATCTAGTTTATTTGATTTCTTCATTTCTACTAGACTTTTCTTATTCTTCCATCAAAGGGAAATCATTCTTGAAGTCACTAAGTTTCCTATAGTTATAAAACAAAATCTTTCAAAAGACTCTTCCTTTTCTTTATTCTTCCTAATCTTAGAGTTGGAATATGATTGGTGTCTCCTAGAAGTCAATTCATCTTGTGTTTTATTGTACGTAAGAAATTCTTTGAGTTTTTTAAATAGTAGTGACATTTCCTCCTTCGTATCCAAGTTATTAGAAGTTGAGGGTTTGCATGCTGAAAGACCTTGATGTTGATGGCGAAGGAGTGGTGGTTCCAACTAGTTTTATGGTAGACCTTTCAACTACAACTCTTTTCTTGTTTAGTCTTAAGAGATCAAAATTCATGACTCTTATATCCCAAAATAATGATTCTGTCTTTGTGTAGCAACCGAGCTCCTTATTGCTTATAATTTGCAATGTTTTAACGTGCTACTCATTGGGCAGTGCCTATGTGAGAAACATTGATGTTTAACTCCTTTTTGCAAAATCTCCATCTACAAAATTGACAACTCTCTTAAAATGCTAATAAAATAGGTTTCCATTTGTCTAATGGATTCACCCAGAAACATTTCAAAATAATTGTACTACTCCATAACAACACTAAGCTTTTATTCTCCCTAATTTCCTCAATTCTAAGAAAGAGCTCGATCAATTTTTCCCACAACTCCATAGCAGAGTTTGTGTGACCCTTCACCTTTCCATTTGTTAACTTGCTCAATGTTTGCATAATGTGATCCAAGGCCTGGATGTGATTCTCGTTTGTCCATTCTTCTATCATTCCTCTATTAGCTTGCCCACATACACTGGGTGAGGAACATCTAGATCTTTGGATAGTGGGACAGTATTCACTTTGGGGATTCTGATAGGTCGATATTGTACTACCAACCACATTCAACTATATATCACCACTAAGTGAACTTGTATGTGAGTACATCACTCATCAAATTTGATGACTACTAATATTTCACCCCATTCTTAACTCACTTATATGCTCATTTTAAGGTGTTTAGTTAGGTTTTAAGGACTAAAAGTTGTATATTGTGCTTAGAATTACCCAAATACACTTTGAAGGAAGAAAAACGGAAAATGAAACAAAAGTTAATCAACTTGGAGCAAAAATGCAGGAAAAAGAAGCTCATAGAACCAAACCCAAAAAAAGACACACGAAAGAGGCGGAACCAAAGTTCATATATTGAAGGAGAGTTACGCACAGGCAGTGGCACGCATGTGTGCCGCCCATGCATAATGCACAAGTGTGCTCTACCTTCTGCACAAGCATGATGTGCCCGTGCCATGCTGCACTGGTGCATCCGCAAGGGCAGTGGTATGCCCGTGTGGTGCACGTACGCTGAAACCTTAGGAATCTACTATAAATAGATCTTTTCCTCTTTTTTTTCTAAAGGAAGAGCCACCAAGAAAAGAACAGTAGCAGTAGATAATTGATGTTTAAGGTATTTTTCTTTCTTTCTTTATCATTTCATTGTTATTGTATTCTTACCTTTGAATACTTTGCATTTCTTAGATTACATTATCTAGTTCTTGTGTTATTTAGCTTGTTCTTGTTAACTTTTACTTGTTTGAAGGATTATTTCTAGTTCCTTTCTTTAATATATTGTTCAATGATGATATTTATGATTGTTCTTGTGCTTTGTTTACTTATTATGAGTGAGTAGAGTATATTAGGGGTTGGATAGTGGTGTTTATTGTGTTTGATACTTATTTCACACTTATTTCATACAAGGGTTTGAAACCCAGCCTACCGCTCTTTTGTAGTGAGATGTTTTGTATGTTGGTGTTGATGAGTTTGTACACTACCTTATCAATACTTTTATAGTATGAGATTTTGGCAACCGAGTGAGCAATGAGTCCACGGGTTATCACACCCCTAGATTTGTCTCTCAATCGTCAATCTCCCTTCGACCACATCTCACGACCTTCAGATTTACTTACGAGAGTATGTAATGTTGAAGGTCTAGACTACTCATGCTTATTGAGGGGGATTGGTAGCGTCACGAGAGTGGGACAACCCTAGGTGTTCCAATTCGACCTAACATTGGACCATGAGAGTGACGTGTTTGTGAGACCCCAAAATATTTTCCACCTAAACTCCTATTTTATCAAGTTTCAAAATGAAAATATAAGTATAATTTCACTCCTACAATTATTTTACCAAATGAGTTTGTAAATTAAATATTTTAAATCCCTTATTTTGAGTGACTTAGTACAAAATATTTATAAGATTATTTATGGTTTTAAAAGCTCTATTTAAAGGATAAATTTATTTATCAAATTCTTGACCCAAAAGTCTATCTGAGACGAACCTGTGAACCTGATAGCTTTGTTTTTAACCCAAACTTGAATTCAAAACGAGCCTATCATATTCCTATATCAAGCATATTATATTTTCTCCAAACCTTATCCAATTTTTAACCTAAGATCATCATTTGAGAGTTTGAATTTGCAAAAGACTCATTTACCCCTACTAACCGTATAGTCCCAAGATCCTAGGGTTTTGTGCCTATTTAAAGGGCACTATTCCATTATCTGCATAAATCCCTCCCTTGTGTCTCTTCTACCTTGCAGAGGTCAACTCTAAGAAACACTAAGGAAATAGTAAGGTCTTCAGCCATCATTTTCCATTTCCATTGTTTAACATTCCTTTAATCTCCTTCCTTCCATTTTTTGCTTTCCTATATGAGTATTCATATATTGTATGTGTGTGTATGTTGAATGCATGTGCTTGCTTTCTCTGGGAGGATAGGAGAGGAAGATAGAGGGCGCCATTGAAGGAAGGAGGAGGGATTCGTGCTTGTAGGCTAAGAAGCTTGAGGTTTGATGTGGGATTGATGCTTTCGTGGTATAATGTTGTTGTGGAGGAAATGGAGGTGTTCTATGGTCTACTAATGGAGTTTTGTAGGTGAAGGGTCGGAGAAGGCAAGGTGAGAGGAGGCTACTGCCACCCCTCTGTCTTGCTCACAGGACTAGCCACGGGCACGCGTGGCCTACGGGATAGTCCCGTGTGTAGTGATAGGCGTAGGGTGACAGGGCTTGAAGCCTTGCCACCCAACGTGGTGGTACCACAGGGCCGTGGCAGCAGGCTTCTGCTACCAGCCCTGTGGGATCATTGGGCTCTGATGGTGGGGTTTTGTGTTCTGCCTGTTGGGTCTGGCCACTAATCAACTTTGTGAGCCCAAATGACTTGTGAGGCTTGAGAGGTTGGTCTAGTTGTTACCTGAGATGTTATGTGTTACCTGTTTAAATCCATTTTTCCCAAACTAAGGCATGAAATTCCTATTTACCTGTGAAGATGAAGTGTATGAATTGATGAATATGTTTGTGAGGATAGGAGTATATGAAAGGAGCCATTTACTGTGTTAAAAAAGAATGTTGAGAGTGTTAATGTCTAAGGAATTAATGTTGTGCCTTTGCCCATTAATCTCTTGCAAGCATCTATATTTACCAAATCAACCTATACTTTTTATATAAATGCTTATTTTTATATTTTGAAAGCTTATATAAATAAATATACGTATTCTTGTATACTCTTGCATTATAACCCTTTTTAAATCTATATCTACACCCTATTATATATATATATATATATATATATATATATATATATATATATATATATATATATATATATATATATATATATATAGATTTTGGTTCAGGTACGGCCGTGCTCTCCCGTGCGGCCGTGCGGTCACACACCACTCAATGTTACGAAATACACCACTCAGTGTTGAGAAACACACCACAATGTTAAGAAACACACCACAGTGCATATTTGTGTGGTGTGTTTCTTAACGTTGAGTGGTGTATTTCGTAACATTGAGTGGTGTGAACCGCACGGGAGAGCACGGCCGCACCTGAACCTGACCCTATATATATATATACATATATATATACATATATATATATATATATATACGCCAGTGAGCTCCCCCGCTCCTGCTTCTTCCCCCATATATAAATATATATATATATATATATAGGGTCAGGTTCAGGTGCGGCCGTGCTCTCCCGTGCGGCCGTGCGGTCACACACCACTCAATGTTACGAAATACACCACTCAACGTTAAGAAACACACCACACAAATATGCACTGTGGTGTGTTTCTTAACATTGAGTGGTGTGTGACCGCACGGCCGCACGGGAGAGCACGGCCGCACCTGAACCTGACCCTATATATATATATATATATATAGGGTCAGGTTCAGGTGCGGCCGTGCTCTCCCGTGCGGCCGTGCGGTCACACACCACTCAATGTTACGAAATACACCACTCAACGTTAAGAAACACACCACACAAATATGCACTGTGGTGTGTTTCTTAACATTGAGTGGTGTGTGACCGCACGGCCGCACGGGAGAGCACGGCCGCACCTGAACCTGACCCTATATATATATATATATATATAGGGTCAGGTTCAGGTGCGGCCGTGCTCTCCCGTGCGGCCGTGCGGTCACACACCACTCAATGTTACGAAATACACCACTCAACGTTAAGAAACACACCACACAAATATGCACTGTGGTGTGTTTCTTAACATTGAGTGGTGTGTGACCGCACGGCCGCACGGGAGAGCACGGCCGCACCTGAACCTGACCCTATATATATATATATATATATAGGGTCAGGTTCAGGTGCGGCCGTGCTCTCCCGTGCGGCCGTGCGGTCACACACCACTCAATGTTACGAAATACACCACTCAACGTTAAGAAACACACCACACAAATATGCACTGTGGTGTGTTTCTTAACATTGAGTGGTGTGTGACCGCACGGCCGCACGGGAGAGCACGGCCGCACCTGAACCTGACCCTATATATATATATATATATATAGGGTCAGGTTCAGGTGCGGCCGTGCTCTCCCGTGCGGCCGTGCGGTCACACACCACTCAATGTTACGAAATACACCACTCAACGTTAAGAAACACACCACACAAATATGCACTGTGGTGTGTTTCTTAACATTGAGTGGTGTGTGACCGCACGGCCGCACGGGAGAGCACGGCCGCACCTGAACCTGACCCTATATATATATATATATATATAGGGTCAGGTTCAGGTGCGGCCGTGCTCTCCCGTGCGGCCGTGCGGTCACACACCACTCAATGTTACGAAATACACCACTCAACGTTAAGAAACACACCACACAAATATGCACTGTGGTGTGTTTCTTAACATTGAGTGGTGTGTGACCGCACGGCCGCACGGGAGAGCACGGCCGCACCTGAACCTGACCCTATATATATATATATATATATAGGGTCAGGTTCAGGTGCGGCCGTGCTCTCCCGTGCGGCCGTGCGGTCACACACCACTCAATGTTACGAAATACACCACTCAACGTTAAGAAACACACCACACAAATATGCACTGTGGTGTGTTTCTTAACATTGAGTGGTGTGTGACCGCACGGCCGCACGGGAGAGCACGGCCGCACCTGAACCTGACCCTATATATATATATATATATATAGGGTCAGGTTCAGGTGCGGCCGTGCTCTCCCGTGCGGCCGTGCGGTCACACACCACTCAATGTTACGAAATACACCACTCAACGTTAAGAAACACACCACACAAATATGCACTGTGGTGTGTTTCTTAACATTGAGTGGTGTGTGACCGCACGGCCGCACGGGAGAGCACGGCCGCACCTGAACCTGACCCTATATATATATATATATATATAGGGTCAGGTTCAGGTGCGGCCGTGCTCTCCCGTGCGGCCGTGCGGTCACACACCACTCAATGTTACGAAATACACCACTCAACGTTAAGAAACACACCACACAAATATGCACTGTGGTGTGTTTCTTAACATTGAGTGGTGTGTGACCGCACGGCCGCACGGGAGAGCACGGCCGCACCTGAACCTGACCCTATATATATATATATATAT
Source organism: Ipomoea triloba (assembly GCF_003576645.1). NCBI lineage: Eukaryota > Viridiplantae > Streptophyta > Magnoliopsida > Solanales > Convolvulaceae > Ipomoea > Ipomoea triloba. The sequence goes on from NC_044930.1 coordinate 8,928,108, forward strand.
ATAGGGTCAGGTTCAGGTGCGGCCGTGCTCTCCCGTGCGGCCGTGCGGTCACACACCACTCAATGTTACGAAATACACCACTCAACGTTAAGAAACACACCACACAAATATGCACTGTGGTGTGTTTCTTAACATTGAGTGGTGTGTGACCGCACGGCCGCACGGGAGAGCACGGCCGCACCTGAACCTGACCCTATATATATATATATATATATATGTATATATATATATATATATATATATATATATATATGTATATGTATATATATATATGTATATATATACATATATATATAGGTGTATATATATACATATATATATATATGTATATATATATATATATACATGTATATATATGTATATGTATATATATGTACATATATATATGTATATATATATATATATGTATATGTATATATATATGTATATGTATACATATATGTATATGTACATATATATATGTACATATATATATATATATATATATATATATATGATACTTATGCACTATTTTCGGAACTATTGAGAAGAAAGGTTTTTAAAGGTTATACCAGCACTATTTTATAAAGGGATCTAAGAAAACTATATATTTTTGGAAGACCTGATTGGTCTACGGTCCCTTTGGTAGAAATGATGAAAACCTGGTAGAAAGCATCATGGATAATGATGATGAGAAAGTAGCCTGGTAGAAAAATCCTGGGTATATATACTTAGGGCTAGAGCTACTACTCGCTGGGCTTGGAATCCCAGTTAGGGGGTGTGCACACTTAAGGTAGAGGTCCTATTTCCACATGAGATTGACGAGATATGATGAGTTATAATGGAGTTGTTCTTCGGGATTCGGTCCTCGTAGGGGTTGTACACACATGGTGGTGACCTCATCCTCCCTTCATGTATGATTATGATGAAAGGTTTCCTCCCGTATTATTATAAAAATGATTATTTTCATATGATAATATTATTGATCCTAAATGAAGTTTTGAGAAAGTTGACTTATACTTTGGTTACGAGCCATATCTTACCTTGATATTTGATATGTTGGAAATGCTATTATGATCTAAGAATGTTGTTTCCTTAATTTGGTGGTGTAAATGATTTCATTATGATTTACTAGTCTTTCCATGTCATCAAAGTCTTTTTACTTAAAGCATTAAACCTTTTTTTATTTACATTCATAAGCATGTGGGCATGAGTTACTTATCTTATATATGAGTATATCTATATGACTTTATATACATCTATGCATTAAGTATGTTATCTATTAGTCTATATCTATGATTCTATATGCTACTTGATGATGTATAATGTGCTTATGTGATTACCAAAATCTACTTATTTTCCATATATATATATATATATATATATACATATATATACATATATATATACATATATATACATATATATATACATATATATATATATATATACATGTGTGCCGAGAGCATCTTAGAGGAGTTAGATGGTTTAGCATCTTTTTGGTTCTAACTCCTAGTTTAATCCCTTCTTATTGTCTATGTTTTGTTGAGCGATTTATTGACTATTGATGACTAGACTGTATGTTTGGATTCCTTTTGGTTAGTATGGTGCTTGGACACCGGGTATGTAAACCCTTATTATTTTGGATCTGTAGACGTTTGGATTTCTTTTGGTTTAGCCTTGTAGTTACCCTTATGCGGGTAACTACGACGGTAGCATCCCCTAGACTGGGTGTATTTATCTAATGATGATGGTTTATTAGTATTTAATCTTTATCTTTATGCCTTTAAGTTCTTAATTATAATCTAGGCTCGAATGTTAGAATTAAGGGTGTTATAGTGTTAGTATACCGAATTGGTGATTGGTAGTTGATATCTACTATTTTGTACAATAATTCACCCCTTATTTTAATTTTTTTTATGCTTATTTTCTTTATCCTAGTGAAATTGAGAATTGTTTGTGTGTTATATTGTCCCAAGGGTAGAATTATCCACAAGGAGCAGCAAAGGAAGAATTTTGGAACATTTTGGACAAGTTTTGGAAGAAAATGAAATTATCTAAGGAAGGAAAGGAAACAAGAATAAGAATTGGAAAAGAATTGGAAGCTGCCTCATGGGTCCAAGACCCATCTATCTCATATATATTCTACATATTCTCTACAATTTAAGGAGTTCCCAACCCTAGTTAGTTTTAGTTTATTTTTCTTCTTCTCTTTATATTTCCCTAGCATAGTTTAGATTAGTTTTACATTAGATTATTCCTTTATTTACTTTCTTTTCAGATTTCTTGCAATGTTTATGGTTATTTATTATTGCTTTGCTTTGTTTATTTTTACGATGCATGAGTAGTTAGCTTTTGGGTTTGGATTAGGGTTCTATTGCTATTCTTGATGTTAGGTTTATAATTATTGCATAAAGGGGATAATTTATTAACCTAGGGGTTTTATATTTGAATTGGTTTATAAATTGTTCTTATTGATAATTGATGCGTAGCTTTTATTGATTTTCTTTGGAGAGGATTTCATCACAACGAAAGTTGGGTGAAATACTCAAGCCTTACCAATTTCAACCCAATTTTTCATACTATGAGAATAGGGGTAATTTGGGGACTTACAATGCTTTTGTGTTTAAGGTTATGATTAATGCATCACGAAAGTGGGACAATCCTAGCCCAATTCTAGTTTATTGATTACGAGAGTAGCTAAACTGAATTCTTGAGTGCATTGCCAATAAATCCCTTGGTTAATTGCTTTTCCCTTAATTCTGAGATTGTTAGAGCATCAGGATTATATTGCAATACCCCTAATTTGACCCATTCTTTTATCATATAGTTTATTCCTCATTTAATTTGCATCTTTTATTCTCTTTCCATTAATTCATTAATCTTAGTTTGCTTGGATTCTAGTGAATTTCAAGACTTTAGTGCCTAGAATTCTACTAATCATACAAGTGCGTGCCATAGTCCCAATCCTCAGCGAAACGACATTTACACCCTCTTTTCACTATCACCATTTTACTCATCAGTAGTCTCGAACCCGATAGTAAAGTTCTTTAACCCTCAATCCTTTGTTCTATGGCATCAAGCCAATAAATACTCATTCCAATCCGTACCTTTTTATTTATTGTTTTTTTTTATCTCGTTGTTTTATATTATCCATGCTTAGCCTATCACCATTTGATTATTTGTTGCTTAGCTTCCATAAAATCATTCATGCTTACGCCTAGATTTTTTGTTGGCTATCCCAACCTCTAATCCTTGAAGACAATCAAAAATAAATTTATTTTTGTTTGCTCCATAATTCGCTATACTGCATTCTTGATGAAGGATCACGGCCATCAAAATTCCACTTGAGAATATTAGGATATTGAACTCAAATTTGTCATTTCGAAAATGTGCTACAAAAATATTTTTAAGGAAATATTCTGAGATCTATTTAGCTTAATCAGTGCAAACAATGCTTTGATACTACTAGTTGGTCTCGAGCTAACTCAAAACCAGGGGTGGAATAGATTTTGAGAAACTCTTTGAAAATAAAATTTTACAACGCAACAGAATGCTTTAACTTGCCTTGTTTAGTTTAGTAGGTAATGGGGAAATAACCCACCGTACATAACTGACCCTTGCTGACCTATCCCGACCCTAGTTGAGGACAAAGAGGTAGAGTTAGAGTATATTCAGACAGAAAAGCAACTGGCGGACATTCTAACAAAGCTACTAAATGCTCACCGATTTGAGACACTCAGATCAACTCAGGGAGTCTATCGAAGGGATTTCTAAGTGCTTTTATCTTCTAATGGTTTTGATCAAACTACTTTGTTAACTATCGACCTCCCTTCCCTTGTTGTACCTAGACGTTCTTATTATTAAGATTACTCTTATCATTCATGTTGTTGTCTTGACTGTTTGAATTTCCTCAATAACTGTGCCTGGAACCCCTTAGTTTGCTCCTTAAACGTTTTGTTTATCTGCCTGCAATTTTACCTAATGTTCCTAGTTCTTGGTCAGATCGTGTTCTATGTCTGAGCTATCTCCTCATATCAGGTCAATTGTTCCACCACCAGACTCCTTAACGCTTCTGAGTTACTCTATTTAATCTGACAGGGATGGATGAAGATGTTTCTATAGCTTGATGAATGAGACGACCCTCTGTACTACTGTTATACTTTGTCTATTATTATGACAAAAAGTGGTAAAAAAACATTGGTTGAGGTGGAGCGCATGCTACATGGTGTAGTTGTTATTACTTCTTAGTGTTTTTACTCTCAAGTTTGTACTGCGTTAATTTGGTTTCCTCTGGTGAGGATTTTTTATTATTATTGTTATTCTTAATGCTCAACTACTCCTTATGAGTATTTTTGTTTGCCGGTTAGTATTTGATTAGTGCTAGTAGGCTCTTGCCAAATAATAGTCAAAGGGGGAGTTTGTTAGTGTTTATCATTCTAAACCCTATGTTATAATTGGCTATGTTATGGTAAGTAGATAGGTGTTGGTCTTAGGCTACTGACGAAGGCTCTGAAAAAAATCAAATCCTACACTAGTCAAGATTATATTACTGAAGAAGGCTATAACAGACTAATCTCTACATCAGTGAAGATTTGAAAACCTGTTGAATATTCTTCACCGACTTTCTTCAAAATGGGCCGAGTAGTTCCATATTCATGCTTTTGGAAACCAGGGTTTAAGAAGTCAGAATTTTCTAAGGAGATTCGAAGGTCTTTTATATATTTGAAGGATGTTGCAGCCTCAAGGATGGACACACGAAAGACTATTTTGTGAGAGTCTCTTTCCTGAGTGTTTAACAGTTTATCCTTCAAATCAACACCTTCTCAATACCATTAAGTTCTGTGCAAAGAAGACATATTGAGAAGACAATTTGTCGTTGTGCTGAATTGAAGACCGTATTCCATACAACTGTGGTGTAGTGGTGAGTAAGTCAGCGAGCCGAACAGCTTCAGCATTGATCTCCAAATGAGAGACTCTTTGGACTGTTGATTGCATGGATCTCCGCCTCAACAATCTTCTATATGCTTCATCAGATTGGGTACTTACCTGTGAGGTATATCGCGCATTGGGTTGCGATTGCGATCTCTTTACTATCTATATGATTAACTGGTTGAGATAGTGGATTGGATTCACTGATGGTGGTCCCCGGACGTAGATATTGTTGTATCAAACTAGGTAAACAATACTGTGTGTCTTTTGATTCTGTTTGTTTTAATTCCGCACTAAGTCTTATCTCTGATTCACTTACTAATATGACTGTCGCACTTTAACTCAGTAATAATGCAGACACTCAAACAGAAGAATACTGAAACGTAGTCTAGATCTTTTTCATACTACGAATACAGAAAATTTCAACATTGTTATTACGGGAGTGATACTGAAGGGATTTCATCTCTCAAGTAATTTCTTCGTAGTCAATTTCAAACAAATAACTTGGGTATGCTGAAGTGCTTTCTAGGTATCGAAGTTATAAGAAGTAAAACAGGTATATTACTATCTCAACGAAAGTATTTACTTGATTTACTATCTAAAATAGGAAAATTAGGTACTAAACCATGCAATACTCCCATGATACCGAACATGCAACTGTCGAAAGAGAGGGGATTGATTGAAGATCCAGAGATGTACAAGAGATTACTTGGGAAGCTAAATTACTTAATAGTAACTCATTTGGATATTGCATACCCAGTTAGTGTTATAAGTCGATCAGTATATGGCCGGTATCCCTAATTGTTGATCACTAGGCAACTATAGAGCATATCTTGAGTTTTTTAAAAGGGCCCCTAGGACATGGAATTTTGAATAAGAATCATGGTCACACAAATATTGAGTGTTTCACCAATGCTAATTAGGAATTATCCGAAAAGGACCAAAACCAACAACAATTGGATATTGTGTTTTCTTTGGAGGTAATCTAGTTTCGTGGAAGAGTAAAAAGTAGAATGTGGTTTGTTGTTCGAGTGTAGAGTATGAATACTGAGTAGTGGCACAATCAACATGTGAAGTAATGTGGATAAACAACTCTTGAATGATTCTGGTTTTAAATCTCCGATCCCTGCAAAACTATGGTGTGATAATCAAGTTGCTCTTCATATTTGATGAGCACCAACTATGTCTTCTTTTATAGGGTGTTTGAGTGGTGTTTATTGCATGAATTGAGTCATTTTAGTGTGAATTGTGTGTTTAATTGCTATATTTTCTTATGAGCACTAACACCCCCTATGATTTTCTTGCACTCCACTTGCACCTAGTTGTCATCCTTTGAGAACGACATTCCCGAGAATCTTCACTCCCACCTTTCTTTCCATCCACCGCTAAAAATACAACTCGTCAATATTGCATCAAACCTGATATTCATTAACTAACCAAGCACATAGAGATCGACTCCCACTTCACTCGTGAAAAGATACGACAATTTTTAATCTCCATTAAATTTGTGAAGACTAGAAAACAATAGGGGGCATATTCACAAAAACCCTAAATGAGACTCGAGTTACTTATTTAGGGTAAATCACCGATTTGGTCCCTCAATTATTATCAAACTGTCAATGTTGCCCCTTAACTCCGTATTCATCGATTTAGTCCCTGAAAATAATTGTTTTTAGTCACATAACTCCATCCGGCCATATTCCGACGAACACTCCGATTTAGCAGGGGTAAAGTAGTCTTTTCCTTTCTTCAATCCTCCCTCCCTCTTCGTAAAACACCAGGACAAAATCTTGCATATGATTTCTGGGAATGGAGTCACCGAAAAAGGCCAAAGCTTTGCCACGAACGAGCTCGCTCCCGGAAGTCAAACGGATAAAAAACGGGCAGCTCGCACCTATCGGGCTTCCACCGCCTCCGGGTTGGGAACCCATTCTCCGGTGAAGGTATCGCAGCGGCTGACGCTCTCCGCCGTCCTAATATGCCGAGGTTCGAGCTTTTGCGGGCTCCTGCTTAGATCTGTCTCGATTTCCTCAATCGTCTACTGGTTTGGCGGGTAAAGACCGACTTCGACATTTGGGGTTCTGTTGAAGGTATAGTAAAGCAGGAAGACAGTGAGGAAGATGATGGTGAGGGCGAGTGGGAATGGTGATGGTTTATTAAAACAGACTAAAGATTTTGTTGAAATATTGGTAAAGAACTTCTTTCTAAGTCTCCGAATTTTCTCAGAAATATGAGTTCTGGAAATATATGCCTGTAATTTTCCCTTAATAAATCATGGAAACAGACAAATCAGCAGAAGGGTCAGTCCCTTTTTCGTTCTTGTAATCAATCATGCCATTTAGAACAGCAATTTCATCGTCCTCGCTCCACACCCTAGCAAACCTGGCAAAAGCCAAACTGGGCAACTTATTCTCCTCTGCATTCCCATTTTCTTCCCCGGACTTGAGTTTCTTCCTCGTCGATTCTCTCACAGGGGTCTCCGCCGGCTGCTTTACGGGGGACTTTGAGGCTGGGGGGGCATTAGAGGGGAGGTTAGGTTTGATTGTGAAGTCAGGGGTGTGTTGGGAAGAATCCGACCCTTCTTCGTCGGATTCAGATTCGAATCCGGATGAAGATTGTGGCTTTTCAACGGTGGGCTTCTTCGACAATAGCGGCGACGAAGAGGGAGGGAGGATTGAAGAAAGTAAAAGACTACTTTACCCCTACTAAATCGGAGTGTTCGCCGGAATATGACCGGATGGAGTTATGTGACCAAAAACAATTATTTTCAGGGACCAAATTGATGAATACGGAGTTAAGGGGCAACATTGACAGTTTGATAACAATTGAGGGACCAAATCGGTGATTTACCCATTTATTTATGTGCAACAAGTTATGCATGATTAACGTAACATCTATGCTCCAACTTGAGAAGGAGTGTTATGTAATGTGTATATATCCTAGATAGCATGGCCATTCATAGGGAATTAAAAAGTCTCCTAGATAGCATGACCATTCATAAGGATGTGAAAATTAAAGTCTCCTATATAGCATGACCATTTATATGGATATGAAATGTTGTATATATATAGGGCTGTGTGTATTCCCTTTCAAGCTATCCAATTTTTCAGAAACATTTTCCTCACCTTTGTACCACATTATAAAATTAAAGTCTAGGCAACTACACTGTTGCACATAAATTCCATATTGATGTAAGCATATATGTGATGTAGTATTGCAATTATTGAAACAAATAATTTGAAATATGATAATTTGGGAATAGATTTTTTGGTACCTTGGGAGGTGGCGGATCATCATCACTACGTTCGTTGTAGTCGTCCTGGAGGTGACGAAGGTCTTCTTCGAGGTATTCGCTAATGGTTTCCACTTTTTTCTTAATGGACAGGATCTCACTCGCAACATTATTGAGCTCTCCACAAAGCCGAATCTTATCAAAAGCTTTTGCCAATCCATGCTTCTTCTCCTGTGCAAAGTAGTTGGCAACCGCATCCCTGGCTTCATTCACATGTGTTCCGAAATGTGTTACTATTAGTCTCAAAAGACGGTGTTCATTGGCCAGTGGGCTCTTGCAAGCTACGACCAAGCTCTCAGTAAACGTTTTGATTTGAGAGGTTATGTCCTCTATCTCAGACTTCATACTGTCAGAAACCAGGTGGACATTGTCTCCTACAGTTTTGTGTAGCATGTTTACCGCCTGCTCTACTTTCTTTATCGCTTTGTCAAAGCCTATTGGTCTCTCTATCTGTGAAGAAATACAAAATTCAAAGTGATATAGCTATAGTGTGAACATGCTATACGTACGTGTATTAGTGTATATATATATATATATATATATATATATATATATATATATATGAGTTAGGATCATATGAGATCACTTGTTTAGGTAAGATCGTGAGATCATATCTTGTGCATCCATGTAATAATTTAATGGTCTAGATTGATTTAAAATTCTAAGTTGAAGTGTGTGCGAACGGTAATAAAATGTGTGCGAACGGTGATTAAATGTGTGTAAATGGTGATTAAATGTGTGCGAACGATAATTAAGTGTGTGTGAACTGTGATTAAATGTGTGCAAACGGAGTGGGTGTGTCAAACAATCTAGACCATTCAAATTTTTAGATTGATGTACTAAGATTTGATCTCAAAATTTGTTAATGGTCTAGATTAATTAAGATTCCAAGTTGAAGTGTGCAAATGGTGATCTCACTAGAACCCTACCTTATATATATATATATATATATATATATATATATATATATATACTTATCGAATTTATCATAGCGCATTTAGTTAATAAAATAAAAAAACTCTCTAAACTACTCTAAAGGAAAATTAAATCAATATTTAAATTTTGAATTTTCTTTTTGTAATTTCTTGTGATTTATCTTAACTTACTCCATATTTGATTGATTACCTAATTACTGCTTAGATAAATTTATTAGTTTCGTAACAGAGTTAATTTCATTTTTTGTCATAGATTTATGGAAAAAACGTCAAATAGGTTACTAAACTTATCGCTTTTGTGCAATTGGGTCATTGAACTTAAAAAGTGTGCAATTCAATCATCAAACAAGCAAAATTTGTGCAATTAGGCAATTTTTACAAAACTTTTCTGGTAAAATCCAATTATATTGCTAACATATATGTATTAAGAGTGACATTTTCTTCTATCATACTAGTTGGGAGTCAATATTGAAATGTTTTTAACTCAAATTGAATTAAAAATTTTGTAAAAATGGTCAAATTGCACAAATTTTGCTTGTTTGATAGTTGAATTGCACACTTTTTAAGTTCAATGGCCCAATTGCACAAAAGAGATAAATTCAGTGGCCTATTTAACACTTTTTCCTAGATTTATATATGCCAATCCACTTTTAGCCCTTTTTTATTAGAGCATCCTCATTTGATCTTAGTATTATTGTAACATGACCATTTTTAGTCTTTCATCAACAAAGTCGTTAAAATATCGTTAAATACAAAAACATTTCAATATTTTTTATACAAAGTATGTTGAACCGCTTTATTTTTTATGTTTTTTTTTTTTTGAAAACATCAATAATTGATAAAGGACAAAAAATAGTCATGTCACAATAATACTAGGACCAAAAGTGAATATTTTAATAAAAAAGAATTAAAAATGAATTGACACCTATAAATGTAAGACCAAAAATGGAATTAACTCATTCGTAATATTAATTCTGTTGTCCCTGTTGTTTTGGATTCCTATATGAATTTTGAATTATCCGAAACATATATAGATGTGCAATAGAAAAGCTTAAACGGTTAAAATTGCTTATGTAGGTATATAGATTTTATTTAAAACATAATGATTTTCCATTTTTAATTTTTAATTTAACTAATACAATAGAATACAATAGAGGTATATAGATAGGTGGGTGGGTATATGATATAAGTATCTAATGAACAAACAATTTATAAGAGTGAACGAATTCAAATTAATATTGTTGATTTAAGTTTGTATTTCTATATTTATTGAATTGTACAGTATGCTATAAATATTATAATATTATTTTTATCAGACAAAAATGTCCTTACAACATTAAAATTCTGTTAGTATAGATGAAATAGTACCATAATTATATTAAATCATGAGTTAATACCACAAATGGTCCTCTGACTATTAGGCTAGTACTCATTTTAGTCCTCGACTTTCAATTTGACCACAAATGGTCCTCTGACTTTCATTTTTGACCACAAATAATCCTTTATTAAAATTTTTGTTAAATAGGTGTTAAATCTAGGGGTATTATCGTCAAATTGATATATATAATGGATTAATGGTCATAAAATAAAAATGTTTAGAATTTTTCACCGACAAGCATAATTAAAAAAATTAAGAAATATAAATACTCCTAAATAAAAAGACAATACATCTTATTCTCGTAATTATGCGTACAAAATGAAGATTTAATATTAGAGCTATATGTTTTTAATTTAACCAAAAGATTAAAATGGAAGAAATTTTTTTTCAGAAACTTTGCTTCCATTATTTTCATGGTTGTTCATACATGGCCGATTAATAGTTTTCACTCTTCATTAATCAATCAAACATTTTGTTTGGGACAAAACTAAAGGCTGCCACCGTTGAATTAATATAATTAATCAAGTACAAATTACGAACATTAATCATGAGTTTTTATTTAATTTGTTCATTTATGTTATTTGTCACATCCATTTTGTTTTTACATTTATTAATCTAATATTTATTAATGTTTGCAATTAACTATGTTGTCATATAATTCTCAAAAAGAAGTAATCATAGTAATATTAATCAATTTGACGATATTACCCCTAGATTTAACATCTATTTAACATAAATTTTAACAAAGGACTATTTGTGGTCAAAAATGAAAGTCAAAGGACTATTTGTGGTCGAACTGAAAGTCGAGGACTAAAAGAAGTACTAGCCTAATAGTCAGAGGACCATTTGTGGTATTAACTCTTAAATCATTTACCGTACCGTATCTAAAATTGTTACTTTAACAATTATTACTTGTACCATAATTATTACCCAAATTATGATTTCTACAATTACGAATAGGCAAAAACTTGTGTGAGACGGGTCGGGTCGGGTCGGGTCATGATGTAAATATAATACTTATATGCACAAATGTCATACTTATATGCTCAAATGTAATACTAATCAAGAATAAAATTTTTGTTACTTATAAGGGTAAATGTAATACTTTTAAGGGAAAATACAATACTTTTACATTTCGATTTAAAAGTATTACATTTTTCCTCGAAAGTATTATATTTGCCCTTATAAGTAAAGGGCACTTGTCAACATTACTTATTATGAAAAATGTATTACTTTTTCTCTTATAAATAATAAAAATTGTATTCTTGATTAGTGTTATATTTGAACATTTAAGTATGACATTTGTATGGTGCTTTGACCCGACTCGACCTGTTTCACGAATAAGGATCCGTGAGGCGGTCTCACACAAGTGTGACCCTTACGAATTATTCATAGTGTCTAGTTGGGATGAGACTCAAACATAAGACCTTAGCTTTTTCATAGAAAGCAACCATGATATCATCAAATCTCAAAGTACTTGACTTTTGTAAAAGAATTATTTCAATATAATTATGATTTTAACATCGAATATTAAGATTAGACACTTATTTCTGTGCATACAGTTCATTGAAAAGACTAGTAGATAGATAAGTTAAGTGGAAGTTTGTAAATGATCATGAGACTAGTACATGCGTTTTTTCTTTTATTTGGAAAAATTAAGAAAACAAGAAAAAAATGCTATTTTCTAAGGGTGTGTTTGGTTTGCACATAGAATCGAAATCGGAATGAAAATCAAATACTTGGTAATGATATGTGTTTTGGTGAAAGTATTTCGCATGTTTGGTAGTATATATGGTGGAATTGAAATGATTATCAATATTAATGTTTAGTTATGTATGTCCCTATAATGAGAATAAAAGTTTTAAAAATATGAAAACTAAAAATCAAAACAATTGATCCTAATATAATAATATCCAAAGTAACAATTTGAACAAAAAAAAATCAAAATAAAACTATAAAAACACTAATCCAAACTTAAAAATCATATTACCAATAAGATGTAATGAAACTTTTTTTTAATTATATATGGAATGGAGTTTTTAATTGAAGAGGTAATCAAATCACATGCATAGTTGTATTTTAAAAAGTTGTCAATCAACACTAACTATGATTTTGATTCTCATTTCTAATGTGTAAACACATGAACCAAACACACTCCAAATGTTTTGTTAGATTGGAAATACAGAAAAATAATTTTCCAAATAGAACGTGAAAAAAAATGCTAAACAAATAAAATTTTCTATTTTCTATTTTTCCAGAAACCAAACGTGGCTAGGGAAATTTCTACACATTCTATTTTTTTCAACAAAATTGTTCCTCCCAAACACATTCCTTGAAATTACATTTTCAATAAATATAGAGATTCTCATACTTGTTAGATATTAAACACATCACACTGCACTTTTTCTTTACGTGGATTTAAGTTTAATTTTCTTATCGTTACCTAAATTGTTGTCTTTTTAAAAATATATATATATATATATATATATATATATATATATATATATATTAATGAAAGTAATTGAATATGATCATGTTTGTGATTTGCTAAAACAAATTTGGAATATGATAATTTGACAATAATTTTTGTGGTACCTGGAGAGTTAGCAGAACATTGTTTCGGTTGATGGTGGGGGAGTGACGGTCAATTTCGTGTTGTTGGCGAATCATCATATTAGTAACCTTTGATCTAACAGACTGGATCCTACTTGCACAAGATTTGACCTCTCTTCTATAGGATTCCAAAAACTTTGTGAGGGTTTTGTCTTTATAGAATATCTTCAGATCCCAGTACTTGTCAGCGGCATCCGTAGCTTCATGCACAATAGTTTGGAAGGTTTTCAGCATCGAAACATCGACAGATGCAATTGGATTCGTGTAAGCTTGGTGGAGCCTGGCATTAATCATTTGGATATTGAAGCTCACATCCTTTAACTTCGAATATAAGCCAGGAGGCCCACCACTCCACTCACCACCATACTCTACAAATTGAACCATTATGTTTACCGCTTGCTCTATTATTGTCTCCGTGTCTGCCGTCATTGGTCCCTTTCCCTGAAGAATTAAGGAAATCATTTGATATCTGAAAGATGCAAATGTTGGGTTTTATATATTTATGGTTTTCAAATGTAACGCACAAATTCTTTTCCTTTAAATATTACTTTATCTCTACCATTTTATGTCTCTGATAATATTAAATTTACTACTATTAATATATAATAAAATTATATATTTAGAAACTATATTAATTAAAAAATACTATTTAATGCACAAAAATCAAATTAAAAAAAATACAAAATTCTAAAGAAAATAAGAAATGAATGTAAATTACTTTGATCAATAAATAGTAAATAAAACAAGTAAAATGTGACAAAGGAAATGTTATTATTACAGGAGGCCTGTTTAGTATGTCAAACTAAAAACTTAGCTAAAAGTTAGAAAAAATAGCTAATAGTTGAAAAGCTAGGAGTACTACTAGCGGAAGGCTAAAAACTGTAAAACTAGTTGAAGGTCGAAGTGCTTGGTAAAATTAAATGTTAAAAAAAGCTTCTAAATGTTAATTAAATGGCAATAAGACATATGTATATATTACTAATAATTTGAAATTAGGCGACGCATCCTCACTTAAAGCAATGTTCTCACCAAATTGAAATTAGTCACAGTGGGGCAGTTGCCCCACTCATCCCATATATAGCCCTTGTATGTGTATATATGTATGTGTGTGTATATATGTATATATATATAACTTTTTTAAAAAGTTAATAATGAGATGTGTAATTTATAATGTGTTTTCTATTTGAATTATTTTATCAAATTAATTATGTTTTATATTTTGTTATGAATATATTTATAAAGTTTTGATGTGTTTTTTTTTTTTTGCCTATATCCAATAATATTTATGACTATACTTGAGATATGTAATTTATAATGTATTTTCTATTTGAATTATTTTATCAAATTAATTATGTTTTATATTTTGTTATGAATATTTTTTATAAAGTTTTGATGTGTTTTATTTTTTACATATATCCAACAATATTTATAATTATAGTTCTTACGTTTTTCATTGTTTAAACAACTTCTTCAAAGCTTTTTTTAATATATATATATATATATATATATATATATATATATATATAACTTTTTTTCAAAATTAATAATGAGATGTGTAATTTATAATGTGTTTTATATTTGAATTATTTTATCAAATTAATTATGTTTCATATTTTGTTATCAATATTTTTATAAAGGTTTGATGTGTTGTATTTTTCGTTTATATCCAACAATATTTGTGATTATATTTGGTCCCTGGACAAAATTTCTGGAGGGGCAGATATCAAACAGCGCATGACCTGGGTGATCCGACAATGGAGAACCACAGAAGTAACGACAAGTCAAGTTGGTCATTAACGGGATCGGAGAACCAAGAAGGGTACAGCAGGATTCCAACATGGTTCTCAAAATAAATTTTGAAAAAGCATACGATAGACTAGCATGGAATTTCATACAAGAGACTCTAAAACTGGCTGGTTTCAAAAGACCGGATAGGCCGGGGCATTCGCCAAGGAGACATAAAGGCCCTGTTTGGTAAATAATCAGCCTATCAGCCAATTTTGGCTTATTTGACCACTATTAGTTGATTGGTTAAAAAGCTTTTTGTAACTCCAAAATGCTAAAATTCAAAATGCTACTCAAAGCAGCCTTTTCAATTAGCTTGTTGAGAAAAGAAATTATACCAAACAACTATCAGCTAACAGCTAATTTATCAAACAACTTTCTACAATCAGCTAATATTATCAACAAATCATACCTTCTAACCCAAACAGCCAACCGCCATTTACCAAACAGGGCCAAAGATAAATACAGATGGCTGCTCATCACGCATGAATGGCATGGCAGGCTGCGGGGGAGTATTACGAGATGACAAAGGGTACTGGATCTTGGATGGGTTTCTCAAGAAAATTAGGCTACTACAACGCCTTTCAAGCTGAGCTATATATGGGGAGTACTGTCTGGCAGAGGAACTAGGTTTGAAATAGAAAGTGACCACTGGAACTGGTGAGATACATCTCTGGACACAAAGAAATTAAAAAAAATGGTAGGAACCTGATTGCTGCATGCCGTGAAAAGATGTTGATGCACAGTGGAGCGAAATTGAAACATATTAAGAGGGAGCAAAATAGTACGTGTCGCTGATACTTTAGCAAAATATTCCTTACAAAGCATGACAGGCTACACCAGATTCACTTCCCTCCCCTTCTGCCGAGCCAAGCTTCAGAGATAACCAAAGTGGCGTGCCAAAGAGAAAAGGCAATACAGAAGTAGTATAGGACCGCCTAATACCTTGGGGTATCCCCTCCACATGATGTAAAAAATTAATAATAAAAAGTTTTATATACCATTGGAGAAGTCAATTAGTATGTAGCCTAATAGCACCTTCTTTCTATTTTTTTTTTACCAACAAACATTTAATTTATTCATGATTTAGTATTATATTTAGTAGTATAAGTACTGTATTTGTATATTAATTCGACCCGACCCGAATATAAGAAGCCAAAATGTTTATTACTTATAATAAGGTAAAACATAATACTTTTAAGGACAAATATAATACGTTTTATAGATTTTAAAAAAATAACTTTTTTTATATTTTGAGGTCAAGGTATTACTTTTTTAATCAAAAGTATTATATTTTCCCTTATAAGTAATGTTGCACTTATAAAAACAAATGTAATACTTTTTGATGAAAAAATATAATACTTTTACATCAAAATGTAAAACTACTACATATTTTCTCACACAAGTTTTGGTGGTAAGTAACTGGCTGAAATATAATTTTACCCCTAATCATTTTATGATATTGACTATTATTTTAATATAAAAAAATATTTTTTTCTCTCTCCTAAAGTTTTCTTTCTAGTTATTGGATATTCATGAATTAACTTATCAATGAAAGATTAAAGTATGTCATGAAATAGTGTTAATTTACTAAAACAATAAATGGGGAAGATAGATAATTAGTTACCATTTTAGAGGGTATGAGGAGCTGGAATCCACAGTTTTCGGGCTGCATTTCTTTGACCTTTTTTGCAGACTCAACAGCACTTTCACTCGTGTGAAACAATTCCATCACCTCAAGGGTATGAACATAAGCAAAAGCTCTTGGAATTTCTTTTAGAGAGCTACAATTTCGAAGGATTAGACTTCGTAAAGCTGGGAAGCTATTCTTTGTGGCCAACTTCCAAATTGTTAGGTTCGTTTTTCCAATGCGCAAATATTGAAGGTGTTTGAAAACAACATGATTGCTTAGTTCCCAATTCTCCCCCTTGAATGCATAGTCATCCAACTTGAGCACCTCAAGCTCCTCCAACGACCCCAATACTTCCATGTATTTCCACTCAAAAAGTGTGCTGGAGAAGCTCAACTTTTTTAGCCGTAGTCCATCTAGGAAATCGCTTGGGAACGTTAACACTTTATCATATTGGCCATAGAGCTTCAAGTTTTCTAGACTTCCGTATCTTAAACTTCTTTGCGGTTCCTTTAATTCTGATAAATTCCCACGAACACCTAATTTTTGGAGGTTAGGGGTCTTCCAGAAAATCTCTTTTGTGCAACTTGTTGGTGATATTGTAGAAAGTGTGCGAATGTCATTTCCTCTGGAGTTAGTTGTGCTTCTTTTTGGAGGAAAGGGTGGTAATTGCAGAGAGGTATTTGTTTGTACATGCCTTAACTTTTTCATGTTCAATATGCCTCCATCAATGTGTAGTGTCCTTGCTGTGGTTTCGATCACTAAAGTCTCCAATCCACGAAGCTTTTTGAATGATTTGGGGAGGGAATCGAGATTAATGAATTTGATAGCAAGATACCTAAGGAGATGTAAGTTGTAAAGCTCATCTGGTTGGATCTCATCATCAAACTCCATGGAGAATTCAATGTTCAACACCCTAAGGAGCGGAAAGGTGTTTGGGATGGTTGCTAATCTCTCTTTTGTAAACAAAAGTGTCTCATTGTTTTGTGAGGGAAACAACAACAAAGAATGGATATGTTTGCCAAATGGACATAAACTCCTCTTTTGGTTGTAAGATTCGAAGAAGGCATCAAATTCGTATATAGTAAAGGAGTGGAAACAAAGACGACGAGTTGAAGAAATATTTTCATGAGGAGTTGAAGAAGTATCCTCATCTAATCTTTGCCTCTCATCCATTACATGAAACAAATTTATCCTTGCACCTTCACTTTTGCAAAACTCATGCAATGTGGTGTGGATACAACAAGTTTTTATTTGCCCATTTGCTCTTCGCTTTTTCACCATCACAAGATTTCTATCCACAAGATCATTTAAATATTTTTGAGCTTCAACTTCTGCCTCTAAAGCATACCCCTGCTCGTCTATTGTTGGAATGAATTCCTCAACAATCCACAAACGAATCAACTTCCAAACAACAATCTCATGTCCCATGGGAAAACATCCAAAATATAAGAAGCAATTTTTCAACTTCTCATCAGGTAAATCATTGTAAGTTATTTTTACTCTGTCATGGTAGATTTGGCCTTCTTGATTAATTTCTAAAATGGGATTTTCAACAACCCGTTGCCAGTCAGCAATGTTCTTATGTTGACGTAGCATACCACCTACTGCTACTAGAGCTAGTGGTAATCCATTGCATTTATTTGCGATTTTTTTCCCCAGATTTTTTAATTCTTTGTCATTGCATCCCTCTGTGCCAAAAACATTATTTTTAAATAGCAACCAACCTTCCTCGTTACTTAACTTTTCTAAATTATGAGGTTTCCAATTAGAATCAACTACATTGCAACATGGGGAGGTCACCAAGACCCTACTTCCTTTCAAGTTTGTAGGAAATACAACTTTAAAAGAATCCCAATCTAATTTTTTCCGTACATCATCCAATACAACAAAGTACTTTTGATTCTTTAAAAGTTCACATATTTCACGTGCCAACCCTTCCTCAATCATCATGCTAATGTCCTTTGTACTGCTGGTAATTTGACAGAGGATGTCAATGAATTTCTGTTTTCTATCAAAATCTTGTGAAACATGAACCCAAATGTACTCCTCAAAATTTTTGTGAGTAATGCATTGATCCTCAAAAATCATCGAGGCAATTATAGTTTTTCCAGACCCAGTTATCCCCACAATAGGAATGACAATAAAATTATCCGATGCCTCTATGGAACCCTTTATGGTCTTCAAATCATTTTCAAATCCAAATATTTTGTTTTCCTCTACTGTTGGTCGAACCTAAATAATTGAAGAAGGATCATTCAAAATCTATACTAACCAAGGGCTAATTAAAGTGATAAATAGAAATATTCAATTAAGCTCACTTCCAAATCATTATTAATATGTACTGTGTACTCTTCAAATGCTCAAACCATCTTTTTATTTGAACAAGTTATAACTAGTGTTTTACATGTGCGATGCACGAAATTATTTTTTTTTGTTACTTTTGAATTTAAATAAAATTTAAAAAATGAATATATATATATATATATATATATATATAAATGTACAGTATAATAATATAGTTGAATTTAATTTTCATATATTTGGTCAAGTATATATTATCATAGCATGCAAAATTAAAATTTGTATGATTAATATAATCTCTAATCATGTACATATTTATATAAATTTATAGAGAAAATTTTTAATAATAAAATTGAATTATTATTAATCATATTTCATATATATTATAATTCTCACAATATGAATAATAATTAAAAACATTATACTTAGAAATTAAAATTTTAAATTTTAAATTTTGTATATGTGATTTTAAACTCTTATCATATGCATTTTCTAATATGATTGTGTAATATAGTGTATAATATGTATGCATGCAAATTCTATAATATAATTTCTGTAATTATAATTTATATTGATATATTATAATTAAAATAATTAAATTTAGAAATTTAAAAATGGCATTTTAATTTTGTATGATTAATAATTTAATATAGTGCATAAGTATATGTATGTATGCATTTTTAAAAATATAAATATGTATGAACAGATATTTTGTTAATTTTATAATTTTATTTTTAATTATATTTTATATTTTATATTTTATTAATTATAATCGAGAAAATTATATTTACAAATTAAAATAATTTAATTTTTAAATTTATATGGATTAATGTAGTCCCTAACTATATTATATATTTAGACAAATTTTTAAATATTTTTAATTTTTTAATTAAGAGTATGAGTTTAGACATATTTTAAAATAATATTTTTTAATAACTAACCTGGTAGTAATTAACGTGTATAATTATGCCAATAATCACAATTTATAAAAAAAAATATGTGTATATATTTTCATATTATACAAAATACTATTAATATAATATATATCTACAAAAATGAATAAAAAGAGAAATTGATAATTTTTTATTATATAGATATTGATAAATATTATATACTTTTTTTCCTTGCATTAATAACATTCTTATTTTAAAATTTTACATTGATATTAGACTGTCTCATGGGTCGAATCTTTGATTAATGAGTAAGATCTTTGAGCTCGTTAACCTCGTTAATTAAAGATACGATTCGTCTCACGGATTGAGACCCATCAAACTGAACTTAAATTGAAAAATAATATATTGAGTATTAGTTTAGTATACCTTAAAAGTAGACCATGATTCATGGTATAATAAATATTTTAGGTAATCATTACTATAAATTAAATTAACATATATAGTATTTTTTTTATTATTTAATTAGGTAAAAATGATTGTAATTTCAAATTTCAAAACAGAAGTATTTTTTTTAGTATGGGCGGAAAACAACACTTCTGTTTATATATATATATATATATATATATATATAGATTTTACTTTATAGAAACTTGCACTTTTGGTACTATGACTATAGGGGTTTGTTAATTACAACACTTAGACTTTAAAAATTAACAATTTAGTCTCTTAACTATGCATTTTTAACATATTTGGTCCTCCCAGTCAAATCACCGGCTAAATTTGATAAGAAAAATGTAAATTATTTTTAACTATTTAATTATGGGGCAAATCGGTCAATCTACGTGTTAAAAATTCACTTCATGCCGTCGGTTCTGCCGGAAGGCCATGTTCCCCATTTCCATAAGATTGTACAAATGAACTTCATTCAGACTTAATCGGTCCCAGGACATGGACGACTCTCCTTCATTCGCCTACACTCAAACAAAACCCAAACCTCTATTTTCTTCATACACTCAGTAATCTCAAACTCATAAAAAAAATTAACTAAAAAGAAAAAAATAATGGCACGGAGGAAAATTCATCCGGTCCGGTCAACGCCGGAGGAGATTCCGCCAGAGTTGAGCAAAGCTTCTGCATGAAGTGCGATTCCAGGAGAGCGTCGGAGGAGATTCCAAGGGAGTTCCGGTCGATGCCGCAGGCCTGAATGCACTCATCCGTTTCAATCCAGTCCTGAAGTCAGCTTCTTTTCGGCCTCGATTTCCGACGTCCGACAGGTGTACGCTTCCTCGTCGCCCCTCCGGACGTGCTTCTCTAGCACGCAACGCTTCCCTGCTACCACCAGATGAATTTCCGCCCTTTTTTTAAAACTTAAATTGACTGTTTTTCCTTTTCTCTACTACAGAGGCAGCTCAATTTAAGTTTTAGATTTAGTGGAACATTCACGTAGCAAACACGTAATACAGATGGTTGTTTGGGAGTCGGTTGTGTTTTGGGTTGAGGCTTACTTTGCTCAGTTTTAGATACAGGATTGGTTTCCGGTCATCTTCCTCGCACAAGCGTGGTGAGCCTCTTACCGAACTGGATTTTCGATGGCCGTCCTTGTGTAGTTATTTCTCTTTGACAATGCATCTTGCATTAGCTCTTAGCTCTAAGTCTGTGAGTTTGCTGGCAGTGTCTCTTTGTGGTCGGATTGTTCTAGGTGTTCTGCCGGACTGGCTTTTCCGACGTGCGCACCAGCCTCCTTGCCATTTTTTAGTTTTCTTGCATGAAATTTATTTGTTCCCGTCTTCCCGAAGAAGGAAGAAGAAGAATGAAGAAGAAGGGAGGAGAAGGAAGAAGGGGAGCATTGCATGAAATGACTTCTTTGCCCCATGAATAAATAATTTAAAAGTGTTTACATTGTTGCGGCTACATTTGGCCTGGTGAACTAAATGTGTTAAAAATTGTATAGTTACAGTACTAAATTGTTAGTTTTTAAAGTCAAGTATTGTAATTAATTAACAAAACCCCTATAGTTGCAAGACTAAAAGTGCAATTTTCTCTCTCTTTCTATATATATATATATATATGTTTCCAAAAAAATATATATATATATATATATAGTTTTAACCTACTCATGAATTCAAGGATTGTAATTAATTTGCCAAACATCATATGCTCAGTTGACATTTTTATGGCTATTATTGAGGAAAGGTCACGTACATATCAAATTTCATTGGAGTATTGAGCAGACATTATTGTCTAGCTTAGCTCTTTGCTATAAAGGATGAGAAGAACATCGAATGTTTGGCTCACAAAAATTGGAGAAAAATCTACTGTTGGAATTGCTATATATAAATTACTTAAGAATCTCTAAGCCTAATTAACACACCTCACAATTCATTTCTTCTATCTACCACTACCAGAAATCTCAAGCCTTCCCTTTCTACAACTAACACTTAAAGCATAATCTGCACGACTTACCCATCAATATAATTATCCCATACATTCGATCATGTGATCGAATATGATCAAGTATTTTAATTGCTTAAACATATAATTAAATTTGAAATATAGTAGGATAATAACTGTACTTATGCATGGTACGTACCTGGAGAGTTAGCAGACCCTTGTTGTGTTCATTGATTTTGTAAGTCATGAGGTGTAGAAGCTCTTGTCCGTGGTCTTGCCGAATCTTATCCAGGTTACCCCTTATGGACTCGATCTACCTCCCAAAATTATTGATCTTTCCACAAAATGGAATCTTATCCAAAGATTTTGAGCAACGTAGTCGGCAATCGTATCCTGGGCTTCATTCACAACATTTCTGAATTTTTTGACAACAACTCTCAAAACCTGGTGATCAGTGGCCCATGAGTTCTTGGAAGCTTCTATAAGCCTGGCGCTAAAGGTTTGGATGTCGGAGGTGAGATCCTTTATCTCAGAATCTATGCCACGAACCAACTTCACATTGTATGCTACAGTTTGGACCAACGCGTTTACTCCCTGGGTTACCTGATCCTCTAGCACTTTGTCCACCACTAACGTCATTGCTCTCAGCTCTCTCTCTCTCTCACACAGTGAAGACATAGGAAATGCAATTATGCAAGTGATATGTGAGAGGTGCAAATTCTATTCCTCTGAGAGGTGCAAATCATCATTTATCTTGGAGTTATGTACTCCCTTTATCTTGAGAGTAGGGGTAGTATTTTCCTTTTATCTTGTTGCTCCAACTTGCGCCAGTTGTTCTAGTACACTGACTTGGAGTCTTCCATCACATGCATCTTTTCTGCATTCTGATTAGACACAATAAAAGTTCTTTGAAAAGTCTATACACTCCGTACTAATTAGGTCTTTGGTCAGTAATTATACTTGTCCTTATCGATTGAACTACGAAAAAGTGTTAATTAAAATAATTTAATTGACAAAATTTAAAATAATTTGAAGATTAAATTCGTTCAAATTAAAAAGTTTGGACTAAATTGATAATTACAAAATAATTGAGAGACCCAAACAATGATTTTCTCATGAAAATTTGTAACCATCCAAATAAGATGTTTAGACAAACAAAGTCGAAAATCTAGAAAAAAAAATGTTACTTTTTTTATTTTAATTTTTAGAAACTTTTGATATGCACGAGATAAATCTTAGTAGCGTATCGGCTAATAACTAATATTGCACTCAAAATTTACCAAAAATACACTCAATCTTGTTGCAGACTAGTATATCAATTCACCTTACAATGCAAACAAGTGTGAGTTATAATTATATCGTATTGCTACCTATATAATGTATATATTTATGCGTTTATTTTTTCATATAACAATTATATATATATATATATTACTATTTAAAAATTAGAATATGTTAATTAATCATTATTGGGCATGACAGATTCGCTCAAGGCGTGTGCTCATAACATTGTTTACTAACAGAAACTGTTTTCTATTTTCTATTTTCTTATTTTTCAGTTTTCATTCTCTGTTTTTTATTCCCTATTTTCTGTTTAGAAAATTTGTTTACTAACACTTATTTTTTTCAAATTTAATTTTTTAGATTAACAGAAAAAGTGATATGTAGAAAAGTTGCCCTATTTTCTTTGGTGGATCAAACTTTTCCACCAAGCCAGCTCGCAAAGTTTTAAACTAGCCACTAAAATGATTTAATACCTAATTTAATCATCGATTATAGTAACTTTTCTTAAGTTAGGCTTAATTTTTTTGCTTTGTGTTTACTTGTGTCCTGAACTTTGATAATTTTATTCAATTGAGTCATTTGTTATGAAATTATGTACCTTACGAGTATTGAATTCTATACCTCGCTTAGGGATGGCAATCCGCCCCGTCCCCGTATAATTATTATAGATAAATTATATATATATATATATATATATATAGGGATGAGATCTGTTGCGGAAATTTGCTCAGGTGCGAACGTGCAGTTTAATTTGAGTCATTGATCAAATCTAGATCAACGGCTCAAATCAATGAAATACTTTTTTAAAAAAAATGCACGTATGAAAGGAAACCACACACCTTAACCTTAAACATTAAAATGACGTACCTTAAGTACACAAACCACGCACCTTAAGCACGCAAACCACGCACCTTAAGAACACAAATCACGCACCTAAAGTTTTAAAATTGCGCACCTTAAATACAGAAATCACGCACCTAAAACTTTAGACTGCCGTACCTTAAGTTTCAACAACTAGCGCACCTTAATTAAGCACACAAACCACGCACCTTAAGTTTGACCTAAACGTAAAAAGATCAAATTACCACCGCATACCTTAAGTTTCAACAACTAGCGCACCTTAATTAAGCACACAAACCACGCACCTTAAGTTTGACCTAAACGTAAAAAGATCAAATTACCACCGCATTTTTTTAATTAGTGTTCAATCTGGACAGTCCTTTTTAGCGATATCAATGGCAATCATTCAATCGTATCTTTCACCTGGACACAATATCCGCATGTGATCTCTTATATATATATATATATATCATATATATCAATGGCAAATCCGCATGTGATCTCTTATATATATATATATATATATAAGATTTTGACTAAAAATTGTTTAGAGACGGAGTCTATATTCCCCGCCCCATTGCAATCACTGACTCGGTTACAATGTAGTATTACTACCTCTACTGAGGCTCGAACCCACTCCCTTCCACATGGGAGTGTACACCGGATGCCGCTTGACCACAAGGTCTTTGACATACGAATTACTAAGTTATTTAAGCAAGTATATTTTTAAAAGATTACACCTATGTGTACTCTTATTTTATATTCTTAATTTTTACTTTCATACACAAAATCTTGATGTAGATACTTTTATAGGGACCGGCATGAAAGAAAATAACTTATCAATGCTCATCCCACCATGGAGTAAATTTGAGATATTGATTGAGATATTGAGTAAGAATTGGTTGGGAGTACATGTAATATAACTCATTTTTTTAAAGTTTTCCTATATTAGTACTTTATATTATTGTAAATAATAATAATAATAATAATAATAATAATAATAATAATAATAATAATAATAATAATGCAAACCATTTTTATAAATTTGATATTTATATTTTAGGAAATAACTAACATATAAATCTAATATATAATGTGTATATATTATTATTATTGAAGAAGATAATAAAATTTATGGTGAATGCATGTGCGTGCAATGGTAACAATAGTAAAAAGATAACGGAAGTTATAACGGTAGGAGTATGTTTGTCCAAAATATTGTACAATACAATTTTTATAGCATATGTATAAAAAATACTTAACGAGAAAATGGGCATATATAAATTAAGTATATAACTTTCATTCACATTTATTAATTTTTAGATTAAATTAGTCTTTCACTAAAATGTATTATTTTTAATGAAAATTTACATTTTTTACTTTAAAAATTTGTTTTTTTTTTTCTTTGAAAAGTATTGCATGTTTACTCAGAATATTACACATTAACTGAAAAATTTTAGTTTATTTATTTTTTGAATACTATCAACTCTATTACAAAGTAGTATTAGTTTAATATATTTTCTATATGTGCTGTAGTCCAAAGAGTCAATATCCATCACTGTGCTTCGATCCTGTGACCTTCCTTAAATAAGAGCCATTGAGGTGTCAATTGAGCACAAAATGAAAAGTGATATTTTGATTTTATTGTGGAGGGAAAAGAAATAATAATTATTATTATTATGGCCCACATTATTTTTTTTTTGAAAGGGGCCCACATTATTTGTATAAATCAAAGTTTGACATGCAAGTAGGGAATAGAAAATAGAGTGAAAAGTGATAGTGTGGAGAATTATCTCTAATTATTTTGGAAAGGCGTTGACTGCTACTTAAGAAGGCGATTTTAAAATTTTAGCTTAGTTGTCAGAAGAATTATTGCAGTTGCCAAAAGACATTATTGAAGGAAAGTCATGAAAGGTAGGCTCCAAATTAATATGATCTCCAACAACCAAAACATTACTGCAGAAATAAAGCAACAAAATACATACACCCTACCATAAAATTAACTAATACAAGTACAGCAGCTGCATAGGTAGACAGGTAGTGATGATATAGGAAAACTTCAACGCACTGTTAAAAAATTAACTAAAAAGAATTTAGTAAGTGGTTATTTTGAGTTCTCATTGTGTTACAAAACAGAGCATATAGCTTATTTGTAGTTAAAAGTAAGCTCTTCCAAACATAATCTAATTGAGAGGTATAATTTAATATATATTATATATATTCTAAAATTGGTGGTGGATTGTCATAAATCTGACTACTTAAGAATGATTTAGGTGTTAGCTAAATTGATAAGTAACAAACTCAGTTTTTATTGTGGTTTGTCTTAGCAACTAGTTTAATTATTTCCTCAATTAAAGTTACTAATTCATTTTCTTCAATATCTTTTTCAATTTGGTCTTTTAATTCAAGTATTAACTGTTCTTGGAACTGTTTTCTAAAATGGAGGTTGGGGTGGTGCTTTGTTTTTCAGTTACTTCGTTGAACTGAGGAAGGTCGTCGGATTTTGTTTTCCAATTATTTCGTCAGATTATGAAGGTTTTCATCCTTTGATTATAATGGATGCGTGATGAATCTTGCTAGAGAAGAAGAAAAAATAAATATTTTTAAAAAAATTTAATAAATAAATAATATGTAAAATATTTTTATAATTAAAATTGACACGTAAAATGAAATATCAACTTTAAACTGCCAACTTAGCAAATTACGGAAAATTAACTAGATAATTGATTTGATTGCACGATTTTTGCTTGTTCAAAGAAAATTACATTTTTCTTTAGTTTAATAATTTAATTGTATTTTTGTGTCATTTTCGATAATTTATTTGATGCTTATTTATATTACATGTTTACGAAAATGTATTGTATTTTCTATGAAAAATTTCCTTTTTATTAAAAGTTATTAGTCTTTCACTAAAACGTATTATTTTTGCCAAAGACTTTGTGATATAGTGGCACTCGGTTGTACCTCACATGGGAGGGGTGGGTTTGAGCCTTAGCGGAGGCGATATTGACTCTTTGTTTTTCATTTGGTTAAGAAAGTAGCTATGAACAGATACTACATTGTAACAGAGTCAATAGCACTAAAAAAAAAATGTATTACGGAGTATTTTTTATGAAAAAAATTACATATTTTACTTTTAAAAAAAATTACCTTATCTGCATTCTGACTAGGCACAATCAATGGTCTCTGAAATGTCTATATAGTAATTAGGTCTTTGGTTGGTTGTTATGCTGCTATAGACCGTAAGCTGCGCAAAGCATTAATTTTTCAGTGGCATAGTATCTTAAATTCTATCGTTACAGCATCTCCAATTAAGGTTATGTTTGGCAAACCTAGCTGAAAAGGTTCTGGAAGCTGAAAATTAAAAAGCTATAAGCTCGAAGTTTAAATCTGAAGAGTTGTTAAGCTAGTTGTTATGCTTAAAAGTGTTTGGTAAAATTAGTTTTTTTATAAGCTGATAAATGTAAAAAGACTAAAAAGAACATTTTCATACAATTTAAATAGTTTTAAATTTAAATAGGTTTGTTTATATATTAAAATATAAAATAGTGAAATCAATATATTTTAATAAAATATAAAGTAAGAACATATAAAGTAAAACAAAATGTTTATAATTCATAAGATTAGTTCATACAAAAATCAATGTTTAAACACCAATGTCAAATTGAAATTACAACCAAACATATTGAAGAGAAAAAGTCAAAAAGGTTTAGCCAAAAAGGTTTTAATTGGGAAGGGTAAATGATGTCATTTATTTAAAATAATAAGGTTAATGATGGAAAAAAAGTTAGGAAGCTACTAGCTTATTTTGAAACGCTACCTAAGGTAACGTTCAAAAATAAGCTCTTATTTTAAGCTACTAACTTATTTTAAGAACATTATCAAACAGAGCTTATAGTTATTAGTAGCTTAAAATAAGCTATAAACTCCTAAATAAGCTCTGCCAAATCGAGCCTAATTAAATTTTTGAAAAAAGATTTTCAAAGAAGATATTTGATGAGAATAATTTTGTAGGAAAAATTAATTAATATGTTTGGTGTTATCTGATTCGTTTAAAATTTTAGCTTAGTTGAGGGGATTTTAAAATTTTAGCTTAGATGTCAGAAGAATTATTGCAGTGGCCAGAAGACATTATTGAAGGATAGTCATGAAAGGTAGGCTCCAAATTAATCTCCAACAACCAAAACATTACTGCAGAAATAAAGCTACAAAATACATACACCGTACCATAAAATTAACTAATATAAGTACAGCAGCTGCATAGGTAGACAGGTAGAGATGATATAGGAGAACTTCAACGCACTGTTAAAACATTAACTAAAAATAATTTAATAAGTGGTTATTTTGAGTTCTCTATATTTTACAAAACAAAGCTTATAGCTTATTTGTAACTAAAAATAAGCTCTTCTAAACATAGTGTAATTGAGAGGTATAATTTGATATATTATATATTCTGAAATTCATGATCGATTGCAATAAGCCTGACTGCTTAAGAATGATTTAGGTGTTAGCTAAATCGGTAAGTAACAAACTCAGTTTTGTTTTTATTGTGTTTTGCCTTAAGTAACTAGTTCAATTATTTCGTCAATTACTTTAAAGTTTCTAATTCATTTTCTTCAATATCTTTTTCAAATTTGTTCATTTAATTTGTCAAGTATTAATTGTTCTTGGAACTGTATTCTAAGATGGAGGTTGGGACTTGGGGTGGTGCTTTGTTTTTCAGTTACTTCGTTGAACAGAGGAGGTCATCGAATTTTGTTTTTCAATTATTTCGTCAGATGATGAAGATTTTTATCCTTTGACTATATATAATCAATGCGAGATGAATCTTGGTAGGGAAGAAGAATAAATANTCAATATATTTTAATAAAATATAAAGTAAGAACATATAAAGTAAAACAAAATGTTTATAATTCATAAGATTAGTTCATACAAAAATCAATGTTTAAACACCAATGTCAAATTGAAATTACAACCAAACATATTGAAGAGAAAAAGTCAAAAAGGTTTAGCCAAAAAGGTTTTAATTGGGAAGGGTAAATGATGTCATTTATTTAAAATAATAAGGTTAATGATGGAAAAAAAGTTAGGAAGCTACTAGCTTATTTTGAAACGCTACCTAAGGTAACGTTCAAAAATAAGCTCTTATTTTAAGCTACTAACTTATTTTAAGAACATTATCAAACAGAGCTTATAGTTATTAGTAGCTTAAAATAAGCTATAAACTCCTAAATAAGCTCTGCCAAATCGAGCCTAATTAAATTTTTGAAAAAAGATTTTCAAAGAAGATATTTGATGAGAATAATTTTGTAGGAAAAATTAATTAATATGTTTGGTGTTATCTGATTCGTTTAAAATTTTAGCTTAGTTGAGGGGATTTTAAAATTTTAGCTTAGATGTCAGAAGAATTATTGCAGTGGCCAGAAGACATTATTGAAGGATAGTCATGAAAGGTAGGCTCCAAATTAATCTCCAACAACCAAAACATTACTGCAGAAATAAAGCTACAAAATACATACACCGTACCATAAAATTAACTAATATAAGTACAGCAGCTGCATAGGTAGACAGGTAGAGATGATATAGGAGAACTTCAACGCACTGTTAAAACATTAACTAAAAATAATTTAATAAGTGGTTATTTTGAGTTCTCTATATTTTACAAAACAAAGCTTATAGCTTATTTGTAACTAAAAATAAGCTCTTCTAAACATAGTGTAATTGAGAGGTATAATTTGATATATTATATATTCTGAAATTCATGATCGATTGCAATAAGCCTGACTGCTTAAGAATGATTTAGGTGTTAGCTAAATCGGTAAGTAACAAACTCAGTTTTGTTTTTATTGTGTTTTGCCTTAAGTAACTAGTTCAATTATTTCGTCAATTACTTTAAAGTTTCTAATTCATTTTCTTCAATATCTTTTTCAAATTTGTTCATTTAATTTGTCAAGTATTAATTGTTCTTGGAACTGTATTCTAAGATGGAGGTTGGGACTTGGGGTGGTGCTTTGTTTTTCAGTTACTTCGTTGAACAGAGGAGGTCATCGAATTTTGTTTTTCAATTATTTCGTCAGATGATGAAGATTTTTATCCTTTGACTATATATAATCAATGCGAGATGAATCTTGGTAGGGAAGAAGAATAAATAAATATTTAAAAAAAATTAATTTTAATAAATAAATAATAACATGTAAAATATTTTTATAATTAAGATTGACAAGTAAAATGAAACAACAACTTTATACTGCCAACTTAGCAAATTACAGAAAATTAACCGGATAACTGATTTGATTGCACGATTTTTGCTTGTTCAATAGGGGATTATGTTTTTTTTTTTTTTTTAAAGTTCAATGATTTAATTGTATTTTCATGTCATTTTTGATGATTTATTTGATTTTTATTCATATTACATGTTTAGGAAAATGTATTGTATTTTCTATGAAAAAAATTACCTTTTTATTAAAAGCTATTAGTCTATCACTAAAACGTATTATTTTTTATGAAAATTACTTTAAAAAAATTACCTTATCTGCATTCTGACTAGGCACAATCAATGCTATCTGAAATGTCTAGAGTTATTAATTCTTTGGTTGGTTGTTATGCTGCAATAGACCGTAAGCTGCGCAAAGCAATAATTTTATTCAGTGTCATAGACTCATAGTATCATAAATTCTAGGCCAAGTCTTCTTCAGCACATTTGAAAACAAGGATAGCTAGCCTTAGAACATCTCCAATTAATTAAATTTTTTGAAAAAAGATTTTCAAAAGAAGATATTTGATGAGAATAATTTTGTAGGAAAAATTAATTAATATGTTTGGTGTTATCTTAGAAACATAAGAATTAAATTACTACAAAATTAATTAAGATATTTGATTCAAATTTCCTATGGATTTAAAAAAAAAAAAATCTAATGTATCATTGTTATATATACCAACATTACAAAGAAAAAAAAAACATAACAAATAATTGAGAGTTTAATAAATTATTTGTAAATTAATAAACCATATGCAATAAGAATATTCGAAATTTGAAATTTGAAAGAGCACGTATGTAAAAAAAAAAAAAAAAAGTGCTGAGAGAGACAAATTTATTTGATAAATAGTGTTGTTATCTTTTGTAAGGTAGGAGAGATAATTTTTTTGATATTTTTAACATGACGCCAAAAAAGAATCTTACCAAGGTGGATTTACTTTCTTGATATCATGAAATTATATTCTAATTATCCTGAACTTTTCTACGTCAAAGATTTCACCAAACATGAAAATAATTTTCCACTTTTTAAATTTCTCGAAAGTTTGAACTTCCCTAGCTACCAAACGCTCTTTTATGGTTTAAGCCATTATTTTTATTTTTCTTATTTTTATGTTATTATTATTGTGAAATTGGATGTATCCCCGTGTGAACTATTATTGTATCATATGGACTGCAAGAAGGTAATAAGAATGTAGTAAAGTAAAGAGAAGATGAGATAGAGAGAAAATAATCAATATATTATTAATAATCCTTTAGTATAATATATATATATACAAAATATACAGAGTTCTAGAACAGTATATATAACTACAATACTACAAATGATGAAGATGTATTATCATAGTATAATACCTTTAGTAATGTCCATATAGAAGTAGAATAATGAATGTATTTCATCAACAGGTTTGGAAGGCTTAAATAGCCATGCATACAACTGAAACTCCATTGTCTACGAAACAGTTAATAGCTAGACTTATTCTAATCCTACAAACTAGGATGAAGCAGTCAGCACAATCATAATATGTTATTCCTTCTTACGCCCCGCAAGATGGTGGATCCATCAGAGACACCCAGCTTGGAGCGGAAACCTTCATAAGAGCGGCGTGGCAAAGACTTGGTAAGCATATCAGCCACTTGATCCTGCGTGCGAATATAATGAACCCGTAATGCCCCATTACTGACCAGGTCGCGAACAAACAAATAATATAGAGCAAGATGTTTCATCCGGGAATGATACACCGGATTCTTACACACATAAGTGGCCCCAACGTTGTCACAATATAGAGCAGGTGTACTAGAAAGCCGTATACCCAGATCAAGCAATAAGTTCCGCAACCAGACTACCTCAGCTGCCACATTCGCAAGAGCCCAGTACTCAGCTTCGGTAGATGAGCGAGCAACAACTTTCTGACGAACTGAGCGCCAAGAAATAATGTTAGAACCTAGATACACGACATACCCTGTCGTTGAACGTCCTCCATCATGGATCCCGCCCCAGCTCGAATATGAAAAAGCGGTGAGAGTTAGGCTTGATCCTCGGCGTAAAAACAAGCCATGACACACGGTGCCCTTGAGATAGCGTAGCACATGTTTAACCCCTTGCCAATGCAACAAGGTAGGGGCAGTCAAAAACTGCGATAGACGGTTAACAATAAAACTGACATCCGGCCTAGTGATGGATAGGTACTGCAAAAGACCAACTGCACGACGGTACTGAGTGCCATCCACCAAGGTTGAACTATCATCACTATGGAGCTCATAGCCGAACCCGGAGTCGAAATTGACTTAGCATCCTGCATTTGAAATGCTTTGAGAATTTCAGTAATATACTGAGCTTGAGAGAGAAAGATACCGGCGGGATTCGAAACTAGCTCAACCCCAAGAAAGTGATGCAAAGGACCCAGGTCCTTAAGAGAGAACCGAGCTGCCAAGGAATTAACAAACTGATCCAAGAACATAGGAGAACTTCCTGTTAAAGTCACATCATCTACATACACCATAAAATATGTCACAATATCATCAGACTGATAAATAAAGAGAGAGTAGTCAGCCCGCGATCTCCTGAACCCAAATGAAATTAGAAAGGACGATAATTCCATATACTAGGCGCGAGGAGCTTACTTAAGACCATAAATTGCCTTTTTTAAACGGCACACATGTTTCGGTCTTAGTGGATCGCAGAATCCCGGAGGCTGCTTCATATAAACCTCTTCTGTAAGCGTTCCATTAAAAAATGCATTATTCACATCCAGTTGTCGTAACGGCCAGTTACGCGCCAGCGCAATGGATAGCACAATCCTTATCGTTGCCGGTTTCGCGACTGGACTAAATGTATCAAAATAATCCTTACCATGTTCCTGTAAGTGCCCCTTCGCCACTAATCGAGCTTTATACCGATCAATAGACCCATCCGGTTTGCGTTTAATTCGGAACACCTATTTGCACCCAATCGGAGGTTGAGACGTTGGAGGAACAAGCTCCCATGTTTCGTTCTTGAGTAACGCTTGAAACTCATCATTCATTGCATTACGCCAATAGGGTGATTGTTGAGCTTTACTCACTATTGTTGGTTCCAACAGAGGGGTTAAAAAATGTGCAGTAGTCATATTAATAAACCCATCATTGTAGTATTTAGGATTGGGCCTTTTAATATACTGTGACCGTCTCACGACCGGAGCTTGCGTAACTTCATTAGTTCGATCCAAAACTTGTGTTAGTGGCTGAGAAACAGATGCAGTAGACTCAGACTCGGTTGTTTGGGATTGTGAGGTTGGGGATTGCACACTAGGTTGTGGCGTTGGAATTAATGGATCATGCAAAATCATTTGTGAATTGTTTTGAGATAAAGATTGGGGGGTGGAGTTTGTCGAGACAGTAGGCTGGTAATTGTTTTGTGATAAAGGTTGGGCTTGTGACGTGGAAGAGGCTTGCGGCGTGGGAGTGGTTTGTGGTGAGGTAGTGTACTGGGCAGTGGCGTGTGGCGTGGCAATTGGTGTAGGCTGGGCATTGTGTTGAAGCAAAGGGGAGGCTGCTGACTCATTATTAGCTGGTGACGTGGAATTGGCTAGAGGATTGGAGCTTGATTGTAGCGTCACAACTGGAGAAGACGGGAAGGTGGTATGTTGATGTGACAATAAATTAGCTAAGGGTGGAGAGAAAATAGAATAAGGGACTACCTTTTTATTTTGTGAACCAACTACTTCTGCTGGAGAAGCTCGTGTCTGTGTCAGTGCCTGAAAAGGAAACTCATTGGGTACAAACCGAACATGACGTGACAAGTAGACTCGACCTGTAACATGATCTAAACACTTGAACGCAGAGTGAGTAGTTGAGTAGCCCAAAAATACACATGGTTTGGACCGGGGTTGTATCTTTGAACTAGTATAAGGCCGTAACCAAGGGAAGCATAGACACCCAAATGGTTTGAGTTTGGAGTACTTAGGTGTTATACCAAACAATGCATGCAAGGGGGTGGAACCGTTGAGGATCGGAGTAGGTAACCGGTTAATAAGGTACACTGCTGTTTGAAACGCGTGTGACCAAAACTCTAAAGGCATAAACGCATGATGCAGTAAGGCTAACCTCGTGTCGACAATGTGTCGATGACGGCGTTCAGCCACTCCATTGTGCTCAGGAGTATGCGGGGGACTAGTAAAATAAGATATGCCACATGAGCTTAACAATGGTTTTAACTTTTGAAACTCACCTCTATTGTCCGAAAATAGAGTGACAATTTTGTGTTTGAACTTATTTTCAACCAGATTTTTAAAGTGTGTAAACACTGAGTACACATTCGATTTTTTGACAAGGGGAAACAACCAGATATATTTGCTGAAATGGTCCACAAATATCACATAATAATAAAATCCATCAACTGATTTTTGATTAGTACACCAAACATCAGAATACAATAATTCAAGTGGTCTTGTACTAGTCGTGGAATTATTATAGAATGGTAACTTGTGACTCTTGTTGCTTAAGCAAGACTTACAATATAAATCAGAAGTAGGCCGAAAGGGAATATTGGCACTTCTGAGTACCTGAGCATGAGTTTTATTGGATGGGTGACCTAGAGTGTGATGCCAACTTGTAAGAGAGGACTTGGTAGCCGCATTTATTTGTGGTGGGAATGAAATAGGAGCACTATACACATCATGCACGTTCCTCCCTTGCAGAAGTAGCGCCCCCGTGGACCGATCCTTCACATAAAAATATTTATCAAAAAATTCAACAGAGACATTGTTAGACTTGCAAAGTTTAGAAATAGAGACAAGGTTTCTTTGTAATTGAGGAACACAGAGGACATTAGACAAGGCTAAACCACGGTAAGGAGTAGGAAGAATAGCTTGGCCAGTATGAGAAATTGACAAGGACTTACCATCACCCAAATGAATTTCGTCTGGACCACCGTATTCAGTAACAGAGTAAAGCACCGATGGGTCGGAAGTAGTATGATGGGATGCACCAGAATCAAACAACCAAGGTTGTTGATGATGAGCAGTAGTCGTCATAGTATTGTTTACTACCGGCCTGGTGCCAAACCTAGTTTCTAGTGAGACATTATTATCCCGCAAGAAACGTTGCAACTTGCGACACTCACGAGTCTCATGACCAGTGAGATTACAAAACTTACAGATCACATTCCGTCGTTGTTGATTGAAATTCCGTGAGTGCGAATACTGTGAAAAAGATTGACCTTGTTACCTCGATTCGATTTAGCACCATTCCGGCCAGAGTTTGGAAATCCATGTTGTCTTTGCGTCACATTCACCGTAGCCACCATAGATTGTCTAGCAGCATCCTTCTTCCGTTGTTGTCTCTCAAATTCAACAAGCACGTCCTTTATTTCCGAGAAGGTGATGGGCTTCG
Source organism: Ipomoea triloba (assembly GCF_003576645.1). Taxonomy (NCBI): domain Eukaryota; kingdom Viridiplantae; phylum Streptophyta; class Magnoliopsida; order Solanales; family Convolvulaceae; genus Ipomoea; species Ipomoea triloba. The sequence goes on from NC_044930.1 coordinate 8,963,990, forward strand.
GACGCACACGCAGGGCAGGAACAATATGATCATACTCATCATTTAACTGAGTGAGAATATGAACAACCAGGTCTTGCTCACTGATTGGATGTTGAGCAAGTGCAAGTGATTCAGCAATACTGAACATTTCATCAATATACTCTTCAACTGGACGGCCACTCTGGGGATTGGAAGCCAATTTTGTTTTGAGGGACACAATACGAGACGGTGAGGAATTGGCAAAGGTGGATGTTAACCGGTCCCATGCGAGTGCCGAGGACACTGCTGATGAGATTAATGGTTGAATTTTGTCTGAACAGCTCCCTAAAATAGCATTTAGGATGGTTTGATCTTGTCTAAACCAGTTGGTGTAAGCATCATTGATTTCTTTCTGAGCCACGTTAGAGAACTGTGCAGGAGCCTGGTTTGTGCCATCAATAATGTACCCAAGCAAACCCAAGACAATTAGAGAAGCTTGAATTTGTCTCCTCCAAACTTGGAAGTTGGATGACGTTAATCTGATGGGGAAATTGGTAGGAGCATTGATTTGAATAATATGGGTGTCTGAGGAAGAAGCCATGATGATCAACACAGCAATATGAAGGAAGAGGGGAAAAAAAAATATTAATAGCTAGTCTGGCTAGAGTCTGGCTCTGATACCATATAGAAGTAGAATAATGAATGTATTTCATCAACAGGTTTGGAAGGCTTAAATAGCCATGCATACAATTGAAACTCCATAGTCTACGAAATAGTTAATAGCTAAACTTATTCTAATCCTACAAACTAGGATGAAGTAGTCAACACAATCATAATATGTTATTCCTTCTTAGTCCACATATATATTTATTCAAAACACTCCCCCTTGGACATTATTATATCATACTCATGCCTTATTAAAACCTCACTAGAAAAATCCAGTGGGAAAAAACTTAGTGAGGAGTACATGATATATGTGTATTCGATCATGTTGCACCAGTTACCTTATTAAAAAACCTTAAATTAAGAAAATAATATAAAAAATCAATCAACGGAAAAATAGTATAGTTATGTTGGTCTTCGAAACCAAATCTTCAAGATTATTTAAATCTAATCTTCAGGATTGATTCATGTAAATGTCACTCCTCCTGAAGATAATCTTCAAAGGACTACACGCTCTAATTAATATAAAAATAGCATTTCTCAAAAATAAGTGTTGAAAAAAATTTGCTGCAATCTTCTGGATTGTCACTAGAGCGAACATTCAATATAATAATCTCGTGACATTTTTAGAGTTCACGTGAGTTGAATTTTGATGCTATATATGCTCTGTCAAATATTCCTAAACACACCCATTTATCATTTGTGCAACACAAACTTTATTGTCCTCATATAGAACAGTGGGGTAAATCAAGCATAACCACTTTAGACTTGGCAGCATGGGGATCAAATAAGATAGCCAGTTTGGGATATGTATGTTCAAATTCACAATATTCAATTATTAACTGTTATAAATCATTTTTTTTAATAATTTTCTTTAAAAATCATTTGTGTCAATTAAGTGTAAATTTTATTCAATTCCTTTCTTTATATCTATTTCTCTAACATATTCTTCAATGTTTAAGTAGCTACAATTACAATCTTCCTTTTTATTAGGACATAATAATTTACATTTTTCTAATTTATTTTTATCTTCCTGTTGTTCATCCCCATATGCTTGGTTATGTTCCTATAAGGAATAATAAAAATTCAAATCCTTTTTCAATTCTATCACCTCAATTAAATCAAAAGTTTTTACAATAATAATAATAATAATAATAATAATAATAATCAATTTTTTTTTTTTAGAAAAAAGCAAACTTTCTAGTAATTCCCCATTCTCTATCTACTAAATAATTAACATAATTTGCAAAGCTAGAGTATCTTTCACTCGTTCTCTCAAAGAATCTCACCATAAAAGCATAAATCTCCTTTACAACTTACCTTTAAAGTTATACAATTTCAAAACATACAAAAACTTAAAAGACAATTTTGCTCTTTAAAAAAATGCTCAAATGGCATGTAGTGGCCTCCCCATGTGGGAGGTCATGAGTTCGAGGCGATATCGATATTGACTCTTTGTGCTTTAACAGGTTGAGAAAGTATAAATGAACAGATACTTCTATACACCCATATAGTATTTTTGCTCTCTAAAAATACTTAAAATGACAATATTTTGTGTTTGTAATATCTTTTCTTCTTCATTTTCGTGTTTTTTTTTTTTTTTTATAGAAGTACAAATCTATGAAATTTTAGCACACCTTACAAATTCATTGTGTGGGCAAGTTTAAAAAATAATTTGAAATAACCTTTTGAAAAAAAAAAATAAATCTTAGAAGTTCCTAAAAAGATTATAGAAGTGAGGAAAAATGGAAGTTGGACACTTTCTGATGCTTGTGACGGAAGAGGAGTGATGAATAGGTTGAATCCATTGATTTTGAGATTTGTTTTGCCAAGCCTTTTCTCACAAATCCCTCTCCCAAAATCAGCCACCCTTTCACCCACGCCAAACAGTTACTTAACTTTAGGGCAATGAAAATCCATTTGTTGAGTTTTTAGCATGATTTTTGTCAGCTTAAGCCCCACAAAAAGCCATTAACAAACAATTAATGGGGATGCACTTAAGGCTTTCCACATTAGCAAAATGGTGTGAAATATTTTTTAGGAAAATACAATTCCTGAGAACCGGGCTTGGGTTGGGTTTCTAGAACTGGGATGGAAAGCTTTTCTTTGACTCCACAGCTGTCCAAGGGCTTGGGTTGGGTTTCTAGAACTGGGATGGAAAGCTTTTCTTTGACTCCACAGCTGTCCAAGTTACTATGAGGTTCATATTTCCAATGCGCCAATACTTTAGCTCTTTGTAACATCACTGCTTAATTAAATCCCAAAGTTCTCCTGAGAACACATTCTCATCATCCAACTTGAACACCTCAAGTTCCTCTAGAAAAAAGAATGATGATGAAGACCCAAATCTTTGATGAAGCTTTAAGCTCCTTGGAGGAACATAGCTTCCTAGTTATGAAACAGTCTGCGATTCAAGTTTTCTATAGCATAGTTAGAAAAGTTGTTTCTATGTCTGACTGTAAGGAATGGTTTACCATTTCACTGATCGTTGATGTAAACGTTTTATGTTATGAATTAATGGAATAGCTACGTTTACCTTCAAAAAAAAAAAAATAATAATAATAATAATAATAAGGAAAATGACGCTTTTAGTCTATTAGTTATGCTTAAATTATAGATTCAGTTCATAAATTATTGCTCTATAGAACTTTTTCCTTTTAATTATTTTGAAAGTGGTTGTTTCATTCTATTACTTATAAATTTTTTTAACATTAAAATTTTATTTTGATTTGCCCAATTATTAAGGGACAAATTAGTCATTTTGAAAAAAATTTCGAAGCATAACAAAAATAAACTTTTCACATTGATGATTTTAAGTGAATGTTGGGTTTATTGTAATGTTGATTATAAGATAATACCTTAGTCGCGATCTACAATTTAAGCATAATTATTGGACTAAAATCATCATTTTCTCTCTGTTTTTAATTTCAGAAAAACGAATTCTTTAGTCTCTTTATATATTTTATTTTTACACACTTTGAGAAAATATATAATATGAATTTATATATTACACTCACATATTTTTATTATGTAAGAGCAATTTAGTCATTATACTAATTATTTTCAATAACTTATTATTTTCTACCGATAAATAATATAATCAATATTTCAAGTAAATTTTTTTCATAAAATTTAAATTCAATTCATTCTAATCGAAGCATGCGCTCATCTCCTTTTTATCGGGTGACGCAGAGATTCGAACCCCAAATTGAAGCATGTGCTCGATCTCAACTAAAAATCTAAGTTGTTAGTTGGATTACACATTTATGTTTATACTATTTTTACACGCGCATTGCGCGAATGGGTTAATGCCCAATGTTTATATTTAAATAAATATTTGAAAGTATAGCAATGCAAGATTATATAGGAGAAGTTTATACATAGGTACGTAATTGAATGTTGAATTTGTTTATTTAAAGAGTTAATACCCAATATAGTCATCGACTATTGTGGTTTTACTCAATTTAGTCCTAAATGATTTTTTGTGTTTAATTTAGTCCTCGACTTTGATGGTTTTACCCAATTTAGTCCATTGTCAAAAATTATGTTAGTTGACTATTAGAAATAGGGTCCTAATGATAGTTTCTCATCCTTCATCTCATTTGGGATGTCGCATTCTTCTCCCCTTATCTTTTTTTTTTTTTTTTTGAAAATGATTCACCTATAAATGCAAATTTTCGTACCAAATAACTTCAACCCTAAATAAATAAATATTTAGGTACGAAAATTTACATTTCTGCGTGGATCTTAATAAGGGGAAGAGGAAGGAATCATCCCAAATGGGATGGAGGATGAGAAATTAACATTAGGACCCTATTTCTAACCGTTAACTAACATAATTTTTAACAAATGACTAAATTGGTAAAACCATCAAAGTCGATGACTAAATTGAGCACAAAAAGTCATTTAGGACTAAATTGAGTAAAACCACTATAGTCAAGGACTATATTGGGTATTAACACTTTATTTAAATATGTAACTCAAAGTATATGAATTCAAGATAATATAGGAAATTCATTATAATTGTCACTAAAATAAATGTTTGCAACTTTGTAAAATCGATAGTCTAAATATTTGGTCTAAAAATGATAGTATAAATAAATACTACTTTTAGTGTGTTATTTGCAATTGGGTTATTATTGGTAACATAGATGACAACGTCATGCAATGAGATTATGATATAGGATCTATAAACTTTTCTTTAGGTGTTCTGCTCAGGTTCATTTGGTTCAACGCTTATTGTTGAATGAGTTATTGTGGATAAAGAAATCCCTAGTTTAAGGAAAAAGATTAAATAAATTAGTAAAAATTTGAAAATTTTAAATATGATGTATTCCAAAGATATTAAAAGGTAGTTTCTCGTTTCAATTTGCTGGGTAATGGGTTATTTGAGTACTTTCATTGTCAACAAATCCTCCAAGTAGTTAATATGATTGATTTCAAACTATTCTTTTTTATTTTTTCATGGTATTAATAAAATACTTGGTAAATAAATATATAACATTATTTTGTATTATAACTTTGATATTTAATTACAAGATAGTGTAACAAGAACATAATAGACAATGTAATGAATATCAATGGATGAATTTGAATGTACAAAATCTTTGCATTAGAGAAAATAAAGACAATATAACTAATGAAATTATTTTTCTTATTTAATTTATTGATAATGAATATTTTTTTTTAAATAATGGCATTGTAGACACATAATTCTAAATTAAAGAAATCCACATGTATCATTTTTTGTTGTAACTATTAATTTATTTAATTCAATAAAAGTAAAATAGAGTGATCCCGCTTCAATTTGTTGGGTTATTTGAGTACTTTCTTTGCAAACCAATTCCCAAGTAGTTAATATAATTAGCTTCAAATTTTTTTTTCATGGTTTTAATAAAATACTCCCTCCGTCCTATTTTGGTTGTCTGGTTCGTTTAACGAGGCTTGACTGAAGTTAATTTTAATCCAATTTTTCATAATATTAAGTTTAGTATTAATATATAAAATTTATATATTTAGAAACTATATCAAAAGTACTATTAAACACAAAAAATTAAATTTAAAAATAATAAAAAATTACTAAAGAAAATTAGTAATGAAGAAAGAGTTGGTTTGACCAATGAATAGTAAATAGGACAGGTAAAATGGGACGGAGGGAATACTTGGTAAATAAATATATAACAGTATTTTGTATTATAACTTTGATATTTAATTACAAGATATTGTAAAAATAATATAATGGACAATGTAATGAATATCAATTGGTAAATTTGAAGAGTTAATTCCATCAATGGTCCTCCGACTATGTTGATTTTCCAAAATTAGTCTCCGACTTTTAATTTGGACAATTTAAATCCTTTGACTTTCAAATTCTTTCTAATGTTGGTCCTTTCGTCAAATTTTGGTTAAGTTGAAGTCAAATGAAGGGGTAAAATTGTTCGTTCACCTGTATAGTGTATTATTATTCGTATTTCTCCTATCCTATATGCTATATATATGAATATAACCTCAGTCGAAGAGACTTCGACTGAGATTGTATGGCTTCGATTGAGATTTCGGCTGAGATTATATTGATATATACAGCGTATAGGACAAAAGAAATGCGAGTAATAATACACTAAACAGGTAAACAGACAATTTTACCTCTTTATTTGATTTCAACTTAACCAAAATTTGACAAAAGAACCAACATTGGAAAGAATTTGAAATTCAAGGGACCTAAATTGTCCAAATTAAAAGTCGGGGACTAATTTTGAAAAATCAACATAGTCGGAGGACCATTGCTGGAATTAATTCCAAAATTGAATGTAAAGAATCTTTGTATGAGATAAAATAAAGAAAAATTGAATGTAAAGAATCTTTGTATGAGATAAAATAAAGACAACATAACTAATAAAATTATTTCTCTTATTTAATTTAATTTTTTGATAATGAATAAAATTATTTCTCTTATTTAATTTAATTTTTTGATAATGAATAATTTTTTCAAATAAAAGTATTGTAGACATATAATTCTAAATTAAAAAAATACATGTGTATCATTTTTTGTTGTAACTACTAATTTATTTAATTTAATAAGAGTAAAATAGACTGAGAAACTTAATTATGTCAAATTTGATTGAGATGAGGTTCGAACCTAAAACCTTTCTTATAGAAATTAATGGGTAAGTTAAAAGTTAACGGAATATTAACGGAGAATAGAATATTTAACGGAAAACTTAACGGATAATCATAAAAGTAAGGTTAAATTAGGTAATCTCCAGTCGAAGAGACTTCGACTGAGATTGTATGGCTTCGATTGAGATTTCGGCTGAGATTATATTGATATATACAGCGTATAGGACAAAAGAAATGCGAGTAATAATACACTAAATAGGTAAACAGACAATTTTACCTCTTCATTTGATTTCAACTTAACCAAAATTTGACAAAAGAACCAACATTGGAAAGAATTTGAAATTCAAGGGACCTAAATTGTCCAAATTAAAAGTCGGGACTAATTTTGAAAAATCAACATAGTCGGAGGACCATTGCTGGAATTAATTCCAAAATTGAATGTAAAGAATCTTTGTATGAGATAAAATAAAGACAACATAACTAATAAAATTATTTCTCTTATTTAATTTAATTTTTTGATAATGAATATTTTTTTCAAATAAAAGTATTGTAGACACATAATTCTAAATTAAAAAAATACATGTGTATCATTTTTTGTTGTAGCTACTAATTTATTTAATTTAATAAGAGTAAAATAGACTGAGAAACTTAATTATGTCAAATTTGATTGAGATGATGTTCGAACCTAAAACCTTTCTTATAGAAATTAATGGGTAAGTTAAAAGTTAACGGAATATTAACGGAGAAGAGAATATTTAACGGAAAACTTATAACGGATAATCATAAAAGTAAGGTTAAATTAGGTAATCTCCAGTCGAAGAGACTTCGACTGAGATTGTATGGCTTCGATTGAGATTTCGGCTGAGATTATATTGATATATACAGCGTATAGGACAAAAGAAATGCGAGTAATAATACACTAAATAGGTAAACAGACAATTTTACCTCTTCATTTGATTTCAACTTAACCAAAATTTGACAAAAAGAACCAACATTGGAAAGAATTTGAAATTCAAGGGACCTAAATTGTCCAAATTAAAAGTCGGGACTAATTTTGAAAAATCAACATAGTCGGAGGACCATTGCTGGAATTAATTCCGACTTCGACTGAGATTGTATGGCTTCGATTGAGATTTCGGCTGAGATTATATTGATATATACAGCGTATAGGACAAAAGAAATGCGAGTATAATACACTAAACAGGTAAACAGACAATTTTACTCTTTATTTGATTTCAACTTAACCAAAATTTGACAAAGAACCAACATTGGAAAGAATTTGAAATTCAAGGGACCTAAATTGTCCAAATTAAAAGTCGGGGACTAATTTTTGAAAAATCAACATAGTCGGAGGACCATTGCTGGAATTAATTCCAAAATTGAATGTAAAGAATCTTTGTATGATAAAATAAAGACAACATAACTAATAAAATTATTTCTCTTATTTATTTAATTTTTGATAAGAATAATTTTTTCAAATAAAAGTATTGTAGACATATAATTCTAAATTAAAAAATACATGTGTATCATTTTTTGTTGTAACTACTAATTTATTTAATTTAATAAGAGTAAAATAGACTGAGAAACTTAATTATGTCAAATTTGATTGAGATGAGGTTCGAACCTAAAACCTTTCTTATAGAAATTAATGGGTAAGTTAAAAGTTAACGGAATATTAACGGAGAATAGAATATTTAACGGAAAACTTAACGGATAATCATAAAAGTAAGGTTAAATTAGGTAATCTCCAGTCGAAGAGACTTCGACTGAGATTGTATGGCTTCGATTGAGATTTCGGCTGAGATTATATTGATATATACGCGTATAGGACAAAAGAAATGCGAGTAATAATACACTAAATAGGTAAACAGACAATTTTACCTCTTCATTTGATTTCAACTTAACCAAAATTTGACAAAAAGAACCAACATTGGAAAGAATTTGAAATTCAAGGGACCTAAATTGTCCAAATTAAAAGTCGGGACTAATTTTGAAAAATCAACATAGTCGGAGGACCATTGCTGGAATTAATTCCAAAATTGAATGTAAAGAATCTTTGTATGAGATAAAATAAAGACAACATAACTAATAAAATTATTTCTCTTATTTAATTTAATTTTTGATAATGAATATTTTTTTCAAATAAAAGTATTGTAGACACATAATTCTAAATTAAAAAAATACATGTGTATCATTTTTTGTTGTAGCTACTAATTTATTTAATTTAATAAGAGTAAAATAGACTGAGAAACTTAATTATGTCAAATTTGATTGAGATGATGTTCGAACCTAAACCTTTCTTATAGAAATTAATGGGTAAGTTAAAAGTTAACGGAATATTAACGGAGAAGAGAATATTTAACGGAAACTTAACGGATAATCATAAAAGTAAGGTTAAATTAGGTAATCTCTATTAATAATATTAATCTGAATTATCTTAACCATTTATTTGATTAAATAATTCATCTGAACCATCCATTTGATAAATAATTTGACCGCCATTTTTTCTACCCATTTTAGCCCTAACTCTTTTTGGCTCTTATTAGTATAGTAGATATTATATGCTCAACAATTCTCAATTGTTTACAATAAACTAAATCAGTTGTTAAATTGTTTATCAGGAACATAATTCTCAAAATTTTTATCGCATTGCAATTTTAATCATGTCACATTGTAATTTTAATCTTTAAATTATAGACAAAAAAATTTTTTGCTTACTAATTATTCATTATGAGAAGGTCAAAACCGAAACATCATTAAAAATCCAAAAATTATTTATAGTTGCATTAAACAATAAACAGTTAAGAACTAAATTTATTATATATTTAATAATAGGAAAAATTCATATCATATTTTCTTGTAATCAACATTACAATAAATCCAACATTCACTTGAAATCATCAATGTGAAAAGCTTATTTTGTTATACTTGAATATATTTTTTACAAAATAACCAATTGTCCACTAATAATTTGGCAAATCAAAGTAAAATTTTAATTTTAACAAAATTTATAAGTAATGGATTGAAACAACCATTTTCACAAATTAAAGGAAAAAAAGTTGTATAGAGCAATAATTTATGAATTGAATCTATAATTTAGTCATAACTAATAGACTAAAATCATCATTTTCTAAATAATAATAATAATAATAATAATAATTATTATTATTATTATTATTATTATTATTATTATGAGAGAAATATTAAAAGAAATTTTTGAACAATTTGACTGACCTCTATATGAGATCACTGACAAGATGCTAAGGATATAAAAATAAGTAGCACAGCTCCATTCTTGCATCCAGAAAACACACACATCGACTTTAACTTTTCAAGAAAGCAATTCACGTCGTTGTCCGGACAATTAATCATCATCAGAAACTGAAGAAAAATGTGCAACCAAGTTTAAAAAAATAATCTAATAATCTATTTTAAATAATCTAATACAATATCTTAATTATATTTTGCAGCTGATACTTAACACGAAAAGAAAAACATTAAATTAATTGGTTTATATATAAGAAACTAACTTCAAGGCCTTGCTTGAGTGACGACAAGCACACAGTAAAACATTATGCTGTGTATAATCTTTATGTGTAAGATAGTTGCAAAAGGATATATAATGTGCTTACTATTTCTTGTGACGGAGTAGAGGTGCTAGGGGTCGAATCCACTGGGACTAGCATTTTTCTGCCCATATGATTGTTTTATGGCTCCTGTAGGAATAATATATTTAACCAGAAAACAATTCAAAAAAATTGAATGTAAAGAATCTTTGTATGAGATAAAATAAAGACAACATAACTAATAAAATTATTTCTCTTATTTAATTTAATTTTTTGATAATGAATAATTTTTTCAAATAAAAGTATTGTAGACATATAATTCTAAATTAAAAAAATACATGTGTATCATTTTTTGTTGTAACTACTAATTTATTTAATTTAATAAGAGTAAAATAGACTGAGAAACTTAATTATGTCAAATTTGATTGAGATGAGGTTCGAACCTAAAACCTTTCTTATAGAAATTAATGGGTAAGTTAAAAGTTAACGGAATATTAACGGAGAAGAGAATATTTAACGGAAAACTTAACGGATAATCATAAAAGTAAGGTTAAATTAGGTAATCTCTATTAATAATATTAATCTGAATTATCTTAACCATTTATTTGATTAAATAATTCATCTGAACCATCCATTTGATTAAATAATTTGACCGCCATTTTTTCTACCCATTTTAGCCCTAACTCTTTTTGGCTCTTATTAGTATAGTAGATATTATATGCTCAACAATTCTCAATTGTTTACAATAAACTAAATCAGTTGTTAAATTGTTTATCAGGAACATAATTCTCAAAATTTTTATCGCATTGCAATTTTAATCATGTCACATTGTAATTTTAATCTTTAAATTATAGACAAAAAAATTTTTTGCTTACTAATTATTCATTATGAGAAGGTCAAAACCGAAACATCATTAAAAATCCAAAAATTATTTATAGTTGCATTAAACAATAAACAGTTAAGAACTAAATTTATTATATTATTTAATAATAGGAAAAATTCATATCATATTTTCTTGTAATCAACATTACAATAAATCCAACATTCACTTGAAATCATCAATGTGAAAAGCTTATTTTGTTATACTTGAATATATTTTTTTACAAAATAACCAATTTGTCCACTAATAATTTGGCAAATCAAAGTAAAATTTTAATTTTAACAAAATTTATAAGTAATGGATTGAAACAACCATTTTCAACATAATTAAAGGAAAAAAGTTGTATAGAGCAATAATTTATGAATTGAATCTATAATTTAGTCATAACTAATAGACTAAAATCATCATTTTCTAATAATAATAATAATAATAATAATAATTATTATTATTATTATTATTATTATTATTATTATTGAGAGAAATATTAAAAGAAATTTTTTTGAACAATTTGACTGACCTCTATATGAGATCACTGACAAGATGCTAAGGATATAAAAATAAGTAGCACAGTTCTATCCACACATTCTTTGCATCCAGAAAAACACACACATCGACTTTAATCCTTTTATTTCAAGAAAGCAATTCACGTCGTTGTCCGGACAATTAATCATCATCAGAAACCTGAAGAAAAATGTGCAACCAAGTTTAAAAAAATAATCTAATAATCTATTTTAAATAATCTAATACAATATCTTAATTATATTTTGCAGCTGATACTTAACACGAAAAGAAAAACATTAAATTAATTGGTTTATATATAAGAAACTAACTTCAAGGCCTTGCTTGAGTGACGACAAGCACACAGTAAAACATTATGCTGTGTATAATCTTTATGTGTAAGATAGTTGCAAAAGGATATATAATGTGCTTACTATTTCTTGTGACGGAGTAGAGGTGCTAGGGCGGTCGAATCCACTGGGACTAGCATTTTTCTGCCCATATGATTGTTTATGCTCCTGTAGGAATAATATATTTAACCAGAAAACAATTCAAACTCTTCTTTTATTACTTTAAGGATTATAACTAATTAAATAAACTAGCATATATAGGTTGTCTATAACTGAACGAATCAAACTAAGAAGGCTAATATGTGTCTCCCACTAGAATCAAACTTGGATCCTTGTAGTTATCAAACCTACAACTTGACCAACTTTAAAACAATTTTTTTTGAATATTACACAAACTTTATAGTAATTAACAATTCTTTACCTGGTAAATAATTAACATATTTTGCAACCTATGTTGGCATATATACATCATTTATTCCCTCAAACAATATCGCCATCGAAACATAACTATAATAAAACTTACAATTAATATAATAATGTTATAAATTTTCAAAACATACAAAAACTTATGTGTCAATTTCATCTAATTATATTGAAAATATTTCTATTCAAATAAAATTGTAGGTCTATTTAATATAACCCAATCCAATATCTAATAATTGTGTGGACTCTGATCTATCTTGAAAAGAAAATTGTTTAAATATAAGAACTTGTATCCAATCAGTAATTTAATTTCCTTACCATATGCTTTCTTATGTACCTGTAGGAATAATATATTGAAAGAAAGATTTTCTAAATTCTTCTTCTTTCACTTAAATCAAAATAAAGGTCTTTCGAAAAGAAAATATGAACAAATTTTCTAGTAATTCATGATTATTTATTTGCTAAATAATTAATATTTTGTATCTTCTGTTGACATATATATGGCTTAATTTTTTCACCACAAAACATCAGTCCAATAGAATTTAAAACTAATTTTATAGGCACTTTGAAATTCAAGTCTCTCTAAAGATTATGTTATGTGGTACGTGGAAAAGAGCAGGACAATATACTTACAATTTCTTGTGACGAAGTAGAGGTGTTGGTTTGTGGTACTGGCGTCTCCGCCTTCTTCTCCTCCTTTTTCTCATAATTAACGGGGCCGACGCTTATAAGCTCCGCCTGCCTCGATCTCTTCCTCAGCTTGCAGACCAGTTGCACCGCGTCGAAGTCGCCGATCACCTCTAAGTGCCCCTTCTCTTGAATAGATGCGGATTCAACTCCTGGAAACAACCAAAACTTCCTATTAATGAATATTAATGAACAACCAAAACAATTGTGAGATGGTTGCCTGGGTGGCTACCTGAGAACCTTACGGCAATCTTCATGGCCTCGTTACGAGCCTTCTGATCCTTCACAGAGGTGCGATATAGTGCTCTTTGCTGCAAATTAAATAAACAAATTAAAGCATACAAAGGTCATCAAACCATTCTAGTGTAATAATAAAATAAGTTTTTAGAATTCAAGTAGCTAGCAAGGAGTAGCTTAGTAATAATAATTCCAGTGTAATTGAATTTTGTTATACTACATAACATGAAATTAAGCTGAGACCATACACACCTTCGCCATTTTTTTGCAGGAAGGTATACTATAATTCAATTACACTGGAATTATTAAAAAAGGGAATAAAAAATAAAATCTTTTATTTTATTTAAATTATTAAAATAAATTTAAAAATAATAATTTTTAATAAGATGATTGCCACACCAGCGATGACCTAAGGAACAAGTCAAATTTGGTCGAATTTCCATAAGTTGGATCTATTTGCACTTTTTTTTTTTTTCGAGTTGAATGACCTAATTGCACATTTGCCTGCGAGGCAAATTATGCTATAGATCAAGGTCTACCTTGCATAGTAGACCTTGGTCACAAAATAACATTTAGATTATGTGTGTGCAATTGATACATTCTGTACCTGTAATTAATAATTTGTGTACTTATAAATAAATTATAGGCACATAATATGAAATTACATACACATAACATGATAACTAGAAACACATAAATGGTTAACTACATGTATGTTAACCAACATCTTATATATCTACATCTAACATATTTTGTACTTATAGTTATCATATTATGTGTCAATAATTATCATACTATGTATCTGTAATTATCATGTTATGCGTCTTTAATTTGTTTATAGGTACAAAACATGTTAACTCCAAGTACAAAATTAAATTTGTTAACTGTAGATACATAATTTTTAGACTAGAGTTCACAATACATACAATATAAACATACCCTAGTCTATGATATAACAATTAGTAGTTTGGTTGCTAATATGAACCTTTTTTCAAAGAAATAAGAAAAAATGTGTTTGAAAAGCAAATGTTGGGTTTTATATTTAAATATTTTTATCATTACGTACAAAAAATATTAGTTAATTGTTTTCCAAACTAAAGATTATGTAATGAAAGGATTAATTGCTTTTACGAAAGATTTTTTTTATCCAATAGATAACGAATTGGAAACTTAATATTACAATTTTTGGTGAAAACTTGAAAAATGTTTTATTGAAAATGATTTTGAGAAATTGTTCAATTTTTGGAAAACATTTTGATCATCTGTGTAACTGTGTTTAGCTAAAAATTATTTAAAAAATAATTTTTAACTAAAAGTTTAAAAACTATATATTTTTTTATGTTTGATTTATATTAAAAAATTAATAAAAATTTATTTCAAATTTATTTTTATAAAATATTAATTATTTTAATAATGCTAATAATAATTATAACACATAAAAATAAAAATACAATAATACTAACTAGATAAATTAACCAATAATCTCTATCTTATACTAAGTAACAAAAATTGGTCTTACAGTAATTAATAAAGTCTAATGCTCCCAGCCTCCCACCAACATAACCATACCTAGTAGAAGATTGAAAATATTTTAAAGTGGTAAATTTTATTTCTTTATTTATTTTAATTGAAAATCTTTATTTTTAAAACTTAGTAGTTGTAATTTGTAAATTTACTCTTATTAAATTAATTAATATTTAACTACATTATTTTTTTTTTAAATAAGATGTCTTGACTTCATCGTATCATATTCTAGATCTTATGGACTCACACACCTAATTAATAGTCAACTACATTATAGATTCTATATTAAAAAAATTCAATCAGACTATGACATTCAAATAAAAGGTTGAGACTACAGAAGACATAAACAACAGAAGAATGCTTTATAAGAAATTTTCTACCACAACAAAAAGTTGGCATGCATAATAGAGAGATGGAGATAGAAAGGTAGTATTATAGAAAGTTGCATAGCAGAGAGACGAGATGAAGAAAGCTGATAAAGCAGGTTGGTGAGATACATCCTTACAGGAAACTGATGAAACAATGAGTTGCAATGAGGATAGGCAGGGCAATTATACATAAAAATAAAATAAAAATTAGACTCTGTTTAGTAATTGAATTTGAGTTCTCTTTTCATTTTTTATTATATAATTATAAATATAAAATAAAATGGAATATTTATTAAGAAAAATTTGTCAAAATATAATACATAAAATATTTAAAGAAAAATATAAGTCAACATTTAACATAAAAGTATCCTACGATGGAACGTTCTAAGACTACTAACATAGAGATGATCTAAGGCACTCACCTAACGTTCTAGAAAACAAAATGTTATATCCTAGGATAACAAAATGTTCTAAAAAAATATATCTCACTGCTACATAAGACTACTGACAAGGAATTCAGTAAATTTTAAAGAAAATGACACTTTCTTTCATAAATTATATGCTTATAGTAATTTTTTAGTCAATTATTCATTTATTCGAATTAATTCCTCAATTATTTTAAAAGTGATATTCTTTTACTTTTCTGTTAAATAGACTTTTGAACAGTTAAAAATAAAGACAAAATAAATATTTCAAGTCACTTTCCTTCTCTAACAAATTAGTACTTATATTTAGAAATAAAAATAAGTGCAAAGAATTATAATTATAATTTTAAGCTAATATAATGCTAGTAAAATAATTTATACTTGAATACAAAATTTGCATTAGTAAATTATTTGTGTTTAAGTCTTAATTTTGTCATTAGCATTAGTTTAAAACTATAAATGGTACGGTGTCTGTAATTTTTTTTTACATTTATTCTAGTTCTCAAATATAAAAAATAAATTGTTATTTGTTGGAGAAGAAAAATAAATAAAATACCTATTTTATCCTTATTTTTAGGGTACAAATGTCTATTTAGTAGAAAGGGAAAAAATCACCACTTTTAAAATAATTGAGGAGGCTAATGTAGATATATGAAAATTCAAAAAATCGAAAAATCACTATAAGCATATATATAATTCATGGGGGGAAAATGTCTTTTTCCCAAAATTTTGTTAGATATGACTAGTTAATTGAAGCTTGTTGGAAAATTAAATGAATGCCAATGACAAAAAAAAAAAAATTGTAACATTACATTAGCAAAAGAAATATAAAACTGTTATAGTTTTATTAAACTGTTAATTTGTTTAGAATTTTATATTTATTTACAAGAAGTCAAATGAATTAATTCTAACTTTTCTTTTATGGCGTATTAGAAGCTCCTACCAAAATAACAAATGGGGAAGAAAAACAATTACCTTTACAGAGGTTATGTTGAGCTTGAATCCACCGCTTTTTATGCTTTCTCTTACCCCTTTCGCGGACTGAGTTGCACTTTCTCTCACGTTAAATAATACCATCACCTTAAGGGTATGTACCTTAGCAAAAGCTTGTGGAATTTTTAATAGGGAGCTACAATTTTGAAGGTTTAGACTTCTTAAAGTTGGGAAGCTATTCTCTGTGACCATCCAAGTTTTTAGGTTTGTCTTTCCAATGCGCAAATATTGAAGCCTTTTGAAAACAACATCATTGCTTAGTTCCCAATTCTCCCCCTTGAATGCATAGTCATCCAACTTGAGCACCTCAAGCTCCTCCAACAACCCCAATACTCTCATGTCTTTCCACTCAAACCGTGTGCCGGAGAAGCTCAACTTTTTTAACCTACATGCAAACTTGTCTAGCATTGGGACTGTTAACCCTTCGTTGTGCTGGCCATACAGTTTCAAGTTTAAGAGGCGCTTTAGCAATTGAAGATTGTTGAACAGACAAGTTTCTTGCTTTCCCTCTAGAAGTTGGGATAAATTCCCACGAACACCCAATTTTTGGAGATTGGGGGTTCTTCTAAAGATTTCTTTTGTGCAGCTTTCTGGTGATATTGTAGAAAGTGTGAGGATATTTTTTCCTCCAGAGTTAGCTTTGCTTGTTTTGGGAGGAAAGGGTAATTGCGCAGAGGTGTTGGTGCATACATGCCTTAACTTTTCCATGTTCCATATGCCTCCTACAATTTGTAGTGTCCTTGCTGTGGTTTTGATCACTAAAGTCTCCAATTCAACCAGATTTTTGAATGATTTTGGGAGGAGGTTGAGATTGCCTGAGATAGCAATATACTTGAGAAGATATAACCTATAAACCTCTTTCGGCAACATGTTGTTAACAAACTCAATGTATTCAATATTCAACACCCTAAGAAGAGGAAAAATGTTTGGGATGGTTGTTAATTCATCTGGTGCAAGACGAACCTCACTCTTTTGTGGGGAAGACAGAAACAAAGAATGGATATGTTTCCCAAATGGAGATAACAGAATGGATGATTTATTTTCGTCATCAGTAAAAGAGTGAAAACAAAGACGTCGAGCTGAACAAGTATTCTCATCTAACCTGCTTTGCTCCTTATCCATTACAAGGAATAATTTTTTCCTTGCAGCTTCACTTTTGCAGAACTCATGCAACGTATCATGGATTCGGCATGTTTTTATTTGACTATCTGCTCTTCTTTTTATCAACGTCACAAGATTTCTATCAATAAGATCATCCAAATATTTTTGAGCTTCAACTTCGGCATTAATACGGTATTCCCACTCATTTATTGTTGGAATGAATCCTTCAGCAATCCACAAACAAACCAACTTCCATATAGCAATCTCATGCCCCATAGGAAAATATGCAAAATATAGGAAACAATTTTTCAACTTTTCATGAGGCAAATCATTGTAGCTCATCTTAACTATCTCATGGTAACTTTGGTATTCTCGATTGATTTCTAGAAGCGGATTTTCAGCCACTCGTTGCCAATCTGTAGAAGTTCTGCATTTTCGTAGGATACCAGCTACCACTGCTAGAGCAAGTGGTAATCCCTTGCATTTTCTTGCTATTTCCATCCCAATAGCTAAAAACTTGTCATTGCATCCCTCGGTACCAAAAACATTATTTTTTATAAGCAACCAACCATCATCATCACTTAACATTCCTAAATTATGAGATTTCCAGATAGAATCAACTACATTGTCATGTCGGGTAGTCAGCACGACTCTACTTCCATTCATGTTTTTAGGGAATGCAGTTTGTAATGAATCCCAATCTTCTTTTCTCCATACATCATCCAATATAATGAAGTATTTTTGATCCTTTAACCGGTTCTGAATGGTACCTTTCAGAATTTCTTCCGACTTGGTGGTTAAGTCTTCGGTACTCTTGGTGATTTGATATATGATGCTGATGAATTTCTGTTTTATATCACACCATTTTGAAACATGAACCCAAATGCAAACCAAATTGTTGAGAATTCTTAGGTCATTAAAAAGCATCGAGGCAAATGTAGTTTTTCCAGTACCAGGCATCCCAACAATTGGGATCACAATAAAATTATTGGACGCCTCTAACAAACGAGCCTTCATGTCTTTCAAATCTTTTTCAAAGCCGAAAACCTCATTTTTCTCCACGATTGGTCGATCCTGAACATTTAAATAAAAAAATAAAATAAAAGCATTACTAATCAAGTGCTAAGAACAATAGCACATAATAACAAAGATTTAAATTCATTTGCAAATCACAAATCATTAGTATAATACCTACCCTTCAAATGTTCAAATTATCTTTCAACAAATTCTAAATTTAAGCAAAGGAGTGTCCCCATAAGCCCATTTATATAACATATTTTAAGAGTAATGGGTGTAATCCGCACTTCCTAAATTTTTCTTTTAATATTGCAGTTCTTATATCGTGGACCGTGGTCCACAATGCATTGTGGACCGCGGTCCCAAAACGACGTCATTTCAGTAAGTGGGAGACGGAACCCGTAATTGACACTACAGTTCATCTCAAAAGATACTGCTGCCTTACATTTGTTTTGATATTATCGAATGAAACTGTAGTTATATCGAAATGTAACTGTAGTTGTGTTGAAATGTAACTGCAGTGTATATAAAAAGATACTGAATAACAGTTTCACATTTGTGTTTTTATATTATCGAATGAAACTGTAGTTATATCAAAATGTAACTGTAGTTGTGTTGAAATGTAACTGCAGTTGTGTTGAAATGTAACTGCAGTATATATAAACTGAAAGTGAGTGGCGCGAATTGATCCGTCTGTTTTCATTAATCAAAACGACGTCGTTTTGGGATCGCGGTCCACAATGCATTGTGGACCACGGTCCACGATATAATTTGTGTTAATATTGATGTCCTTACGCGTTATTACTTGACTAATTTTTTTTATATTTAATTAATAAATAGATTGCCTTCAAAAAAAAATTAATAAATAGATTCTTTTTTCAACTCGTTGAGATCAGTCTATTCATAGATAACCAATTAATATAAAGGTTTTTATTGCCATATTAGGAAGTAAACATTAAGGGGAAAATATAGCATCTTTCATATTTAAATGTGGAATTGATATGCCCTATCAGGAAAAGAATTCCAAATGCATGTCCGGATCATGGAATAGATGACGAATTACACCAGCTGAATGTGGCAATTACACTTGCTAAGTATGCTAGACCATCACATTGGTTCTTGCTTAATTATGGTCAGCAATCATTGAGAATATTTTTAGGAGGGGAAATCACACTTTTGGTCTCTCAATTATTAGCAGATATGCAATGTAATTCCTGATTTTTAATTTGAACAAATTCGATCTTTAAATCTTTTAACTTTAGTCAATTTAGTCCTTCTGTGATATTTTCCATTAATAACCGTTTAAACCATGGATATTTTGAGAATTTCACACCCCACTTAATATGTTCCCCTAATTTATTTCCTCCTTTGCCAATGCTCAGCCTCCCCTGCAACGAAATTTCACCATTAATTTTACCTTGTTGGGTTAACATGTAATTTTGGCTTTCATTTCACTATTTCTATAAGACCCCAAAATATTTTTCCACTTAAACAAACTCCTATTTTATCAAGTTTTAAAATGAAACCATAAATATAATTTCACTCCTACAATTATTTACCAATGAGTATGCAAATTAAATATTTTAAATCCTCTATTTTGAATGATTTAGTACAAAATAATTATATAATTATGTATGGTTTTAGAAGCCCAAAGATAAATTTATTTATTAAAATCTTGACTCAAATGTCTATTTGAGACGAACCTGTAAACCTGATAGTCTTGTTTTTAACTCAAACTTGATTTCAAAACGAACCTATTATATTCCTATATCAATAATATTATATTTTATCCAAACCTTATCCAATTTTAACCTAAGATCATCATTTGAGAGTTTGAATTTGCAAAATAATCCAATTGCCCCTCCTAGCCGTGTAACACCAAACTCCTAGTGGATAGGGTTTTGTGCCTATTTAAAGAACACTATTCCATTGCCTGCCTCAATTCATCCCTTGCCTCTCTTCTACCTTGAAAAGATCAGCTCCAAGAACACTAAGGTGTTAGGAATATATTGTAATAGTTTTGATAAGGCAAATTGTAATTTTTAGAAATCTCCTATTTTATTTTTAAGGTATAGCTAGTTGACTCGGAAGACAAGATCATGACTTAGATTTGGTACGAATTATTGTATAATAGAGTTCATTATGTCATGAGACTTGTAAATCGTTTGCTTCCATTTAAAACACATGAAAGTGTGTGATGGAATGGCAAAGACTTAGATTATCTATGTAAGAAAACACGAGTTCAAATCCCAAATTAAGCTTATTTAGTTTTAAGCTTAATATTAAGGAAGTGGAGAATGTTGTCGTGCATGTTGGGGAGCAAGTCAAGGTCAAAGGAGCGGAAGTTTGAAGAATGTGAAAATACACCATACGTTTGAATCCTATAAATAACATTTTAGTCTTTAAAGACTACTACAAAAGTGACCATATAAATATGACTTTTCACTTTGTACATAAGAATACACTAAATCTTTGTTTAAAAGGTGTAGTGGATTCTCAAAGAAAAAAAAATGTCTCCAACTTTCCGCTACACTTGCCCGTGTTCATGTTTTCTCCTTGCATTTAAGCTTATTTTCCTTGTCATTCATTATAAGTTTACTCAAAATGTTCCTCATTTGATTCATTTGTGTGTTTAGGTGTAATTTTTGGTGATTTAGATAAATTGAATGATTTTTGGAGCATTTCTGATTCATGTAGAGTCAATGGGAGTCAATGAGAAGCTATGAAGATGGGGGCAACACCTCTTAGAGAATCAAATTGTGGTGTTTTCAATGGTCTTGGTCATTTGCACAAACAAAGGCAAAATTGGAGCAAAAGAGCAAGAAGTTGAAATTTTCGGACAATTCGTCCACTGCTTGGTTTTCTGGTCATATCTCTGTTTAAGAATGTACAAATCAAGTGATTTCTATGTCATTGTAAAGATATCTTGAAGAGCTACAACTTTGATGAATACCAAAAATTCTAATTCAACGATTTCTGGGGTGCGTGAAAAATAGCCTAGAAGTCGAAACAGTTGCGCCCAGAACTTATCCCTACAGGTAGCCACGGGAGTGGCCACACCCGTGGCCAACCTTCTTTGCTTGTATTTAATCCTATTTTCAGCCATTTCAACATGGTTCCGACCCATTTTAGAACCTTAGCTTCTCGTTTTCATTTTCTTTGATTTTTTAGGTTAGATTAGGCTTATATTCAGGTTCCTAAACATTTTAGAAGCTTGGATTGAAGCATTTAATCTTAGATTTCAAGGATAATCGAAAAAAATCACCATAATCGGTGACTAAATTGGTTAAAATTACTATAATCATAGACTAACTTGGTTAAAAATACTATAGTTGATGACTAAATTAGATATTAATAGATGTGCAATTACTAATATATCTCAAAATAAAACTCAATTGGGTATTATATATATATATATATATATATATATATATATATATATATATATATATATATATATATATATATATATATATATATAGTTATATACATA